>NC_137611.1:9446602-9591602 GCF_963280865.1 Gymnoscopelus braueri
CTTGTCACAGGTGACCCATTAACTCTGTCAATGACACACACGCGTGCGCGAGCCCGCTCTCCACTAAAATACCTTTAGCTGTAAAGCTCATGGATTAGGATTACAAGCTTGTAGATCAGCTATTTTCGGTGTGCAACACCACATGCTCATCGCTTAAGTATATAGCCTTTACTGGAAATGTGGTGCATGGCATATATTTCTACACAGAGGACAATTCTTTCAACATAAAATATTGCATTCAAGGTCAGGAGACGTTGGAAAAGGCAATGCTGCCTTCGGGTACGGCATGGAAAGGAGGGCTTTTGCATTTTCTTTCACCATAGTATATGGTCTGGGAGGGAGAGGGCACTTTTTACAGATGTCCCATGTTCACCAAGGCTAAGGGTCCCTGTGACAGGCTCGACAGACGACAGCAGGTTTCAAGATAACAAAATTACTTTTACAATACAAGTCAGGATCACATGCTGCTTGCCATGCTGTGACGCTATATCTGCTTTTCAGTATTATCATTTGCTTTGTTTAGTTTTTTTTAACAACACAATACTGCCTCATCAAAGTTGGTATGGTGACTGTATACATTGGCAGATACTTGAACGTGTCCTTATAATATAATATAATAATGATAAGGCTTATATTATCATAACTTTACCCAAATCGGAGTTAGGAGGTTTTTGACCATTTATGTGTATATACGTAGTTGTTTTGTCCATCATTGATTAGAATGACAAAGTCAGACAGAAAAGAAACCTGAGTTGGAGTTATAGGTGGTTTGACCGACAGTTTGAGAATCCAATGGAGTTAGGAGGTTTAGTCAAAGCAGCGCTTTTTGATACTTTTCTTTGGTTCAATATTTCTTAAACCCACACACAGACATACAGGGTGTTCAATAGCACTGATTTATTAAAGAACATTTTAACTCAATAGGTGCCAGAGGTTTATTAAAACAGCATACATCTAGTGCCAGCGATTTCACCGTTTACGCTGCGCTGTTTAGAGCTGTAGAATCGACGACGAGCACCCAGATGTAAACAATGAATGCGTGTACGACGATGGATGGTCCTGGCTAACGCCTGGAACAATAACATCTCTCACGTGAGTCGCCATTGCGGAGTGATCGCGCATCGAAAATGGCTCGTTTTCACCACTGTTAAAAATTAAGGAGATCTGGAGGTTTTTATCAAGGAGATAAAATGGGAGCGGACGGAAGGGAGTTTCTTTGGCACGGTGATCCATCCGTCCCTTCCATTTAAGAGGCACCGTGGGTGATTCCAAAGTTGCGCTAGCCCGCCCTTTGTGGAAAAAAAAAAGAAAAAAAAATCATGGAGATCTCCGGTTATGGCACTCAACGTGCGTCTTTGCAAAACCGGAGATTCCTGGTTTTGGCACCCAAGGAGTTAAAGTTGAAGATAATTGGTTTCTGCCCGACGGCGACGATATGTAAAATCCTGTAGCTACAAAACTAATTCACAGGGGAGAGCAGATGGTGTTCTAGTGTCCGGACAGTGGCTCTCCCTGAAAGCTTGTGGAGATGACTGATTTATCCTGTTGTGCCTCGAGTTCCTCGATGCACAACAGGTGCGCAGCCAGCCCATCCCCCACACACACAGCGACAGAGCAAATCATCGGGTCATAACAATAAAACTTGGACTAGATACGCTAATTGAGAAGTTGCATGAGAGAGTAATAATCTTTTTTTTTAAACAATCAAATTGCTCACAGTAGAAACCGCAGTAAAATGCCATTCCACATAATGAAAAAGCCCATTTAATCCATTTTCTAGTTGCCATGGCTTTACTCTTTTGCAGTTATTTCTAAACTCAAAAAACAAAGATCTGTCAGTGACACTCTGAGTCTATGCGCTCATTTTACCTGTATAATATTGGCTGTCAAGAGGCAAATGTACTAAATGGTTCCGCATTTCTATAGCCCTTTATCCAAAGTGCTTTCCGACGTGCGTCTCTTTCAAATATTCACTCACTGATGGCAGAGGGAATGATGTGAGGGGCCAACCGGCTCTTAAGGAGCACCGTTGCCAGATTTCATGAGAGAAATAAGCAGCCATGTCTATGAAAACAAGCCCAAAAGAAGCGACTACGCTACATGCACTTTAAACCTATATACGTTAGCTATATGAAAATCTACAAGCTCACACAACGTGTCACATTTGCGACGTGTTGTGAGCTTGTAGATCTGCTATTTATTATCAAAAAAATATTGGGGAAAACAAAGTGAAATATTTGGAATAATTTTGAAAAAAAAATCAGATGGGGGTCTGCAAAGTAATACATACATTTGGGCGTCCTTGACATGCACATGTTTGAGAACTTGTTTAAACAATAATTCTAAAAAATTGGAAGCAAGCCCACAAAACGAAAAAAACAAGAAGAAAAGTCCCGCAACTACCAATATTTACAAGCAACTTTACAAAAAAAGTAAAAAAGTCGCTTATAATAAGCAGACATGGCACTGGCAATGGCACACTGATCAGGAGCAGTTAAGGGTTCTGCTCTACCTCCTGAGCCATGCCAAAGAGCCACTAGAGGCAAAATGGTACACAAATCCTAATGGTCTTCTAAGTGAGCACTGGCGTCTGACGGCAAATCTCGCAAACGTCCTATGTTTACTGGTGCTAGATCCGGTGAGAGTGTGTGATCGGATCCAATAGTTAGTTCAGCGACCATGGGGGAAGAATGGTTTAGAAACTGTGTTCACGTTCACTCCTCCATTGGAATTAATACACTCCTCTCCTAAAAAAGGCGGCCACCTACTTCATGCAGATACGGGAAATAAACCAGGCATGGCGACAACCTCCAAGTGCACACCTCTCTTCACTCCCTTTGCAAGCAAAACTCAAAAAAAATAATTAAGATTTGTTTTTGGCTTTTCTGCCTTTATTGATAGTTTTTTTTTAAGTGAAGATGGACAGGAAAGGGAGAGAGAGAGATGGGGAGAGACACGCAGCAAAGGTCGTCGGACTCGAACCGGTGCCCAGACCGCTAAACCAACTGTCAGGGCCAAGTCTAGAGTGTTTAAGCGGTCAACTATGTCTCATGTAGTTTATACTGCTCTTCAAAGACACAGAAGTCCTGAGGTTTTATGCCGACAGATTCAGGTCCCAATTTGTCCCAAAACGGCCTCGTTTTAGTGCTGCTGTTGAAGGATTACATGAAGGGGAAACTCTGCTAGTACTGTACAGTATGTCAACACACCAGGCGGGGAGCCCTTCAACCAGTGACACCCACTGACATCCACTGACCATAATGTCGCTGTCAGGCAGAAACCTCTTATCTCCATATAACTTTTTTGCGTTTTTGATCATACTACACTACTACAGCATCACACAAAAACATGAAAAGTAGCAGATCCACAAGCTCGAAATGAGTTAGTCCGGGCTGAGTGTGTATAAGTTTCAACAAATATTGGTCGTTTGTATTACCAATACATTATGCTGTGATATAAGCATTTTAATGCATTTATTTTCATTGATAGTTAAACTAGTATTACAATACATTAAATTCCTTACGTCATTGGACGTTAAAATCTTTGTTTTATTTGATGGCCTTCCTGGCCTGGCATTTGGCGTTTGTGCACAACACCAAAGGTTACGTGGCCTTGCCCCCTAAAACGATGAAATTGCAGAGTTGGTCACCCGGCTTGGGATGGACATTTTCATAAAAATCATATTTTTGCCATGGACGTGAGCGGTCCATAATATTACCAGAAGCACTACAGCCCTAGTTAATATAAAATAATGGACTCCTAATGTGCCACAGCACAGTCACTATGCCCATGTGCTACACATTTTAAAATGATAATATTTCTGCATAAATTCAAAGAGTGTCCCACCTATTCTGAAAGAGAGTAGAGAGTGACATTTCAGTAATCGGGTCTTATTAGTACACTCGGTGCTTTCATTGCACATTACATGAACAAAATAAGATTATTAATATTGTTATTTAAAAAAACAAAGTTTCATAACTTTTTTTTTATTTTTTTTAACTAAATGTCTATGTCCGTACGGACATGTTGTTACATTGTTGTTGCCTGTACAGACATGTTACATTGACTTCACGAGTTGTTTACCAAACTCAATGAAGTGGATTTAGTTTTAACCCATTAAGACCTGAGGCAGATAAAAAAAAAAATGTTCATGTCAAGGACCCCAAAATGATGTGTATTTTGCCTATTTATTGAAAGATTTGCACAGATTTTCATGATTTTTCCACATGATATGAGCTTGTATATCTGCTATTTTTGAAGAGCCTAAGTTTGAAGTAATGGTTATACTTATACTTAAAATCTAAGATGACAGAGTTGTTTTCCCGGTTTTAATGGGTTAAGCTACTTGTTAACTTGTCATGGGATCATGCGTTACCATATTGTAGGTATACTGTAGGTATAGCTTTATGCGGGATACAGCTGTCAGAAACATCTGTATCTAGCGTAAAGCTATGGCTTCCATAGCCAGCTTTATGTGGGATCATTGTATCTAGCGTGTATCTAGCGTCATAGCCAGCTTTATGTGGGATCATTGTATCTAGCGTGTATCTAGCTTCCATTGCCAGCTTTATGCTGGACTTATGCATGTTGTAAGGAGACTCGATGCAGACTTTTGAGACTCGGCCATGAATAACACACGCAACATTCTGGAGAATCCGTTGCCTTGCCAACCGCTCCCCACACACAGCCTTGCGAAGGGTTAATATGTATTTCTCTGCCAATGCAAATATAGGGTTGCCATCTGTTTTCACAACATTACTGTGTCACATTCATACTCCAACACAAAGGTAAGACATTAACCCGTTGAAACCGGGAGCGCATCTCTGTCATTTTAGACTTCTTTTGGCTATTCAAAACTAGCAGATATACAAGCTCATAGCACGGCACAGAGTGCCGCGCTATGAGCTTTAGATCTGCTATTTTTGAAAAATCGTGAAAATGTGTCCAAATCTTTGACTATACAGAATATTTTTTAAAGCGAACAATTGAAAAATATTTTTTTCCAGGGACCCCCAGAAGCAAAGATTTGAGTTACAAAATCTTAGCTTTAAACAATATATTATATTCAAAGATTTGCACACGTTTTCAAGATTTTTCAAAAATAGTGGATCTACAAGCTCATGTAATGTAAAATTACAGAAATGCGTTCCCGTAGTGAATGGGTTAATCAAACGTGTTGTCCATATACAGTAGAGCTATGAGCAGCTGATTGCATTGTTGTGGTTAATGCACCGTAGAGGCTTGGCAGAATAATACGTACGACTTACTGTACCGTGTACCGATGGCTTAGACAACCAGAAATATCACAACATCGTCAGGCAAAAACCTTTTATCTCCATATTCTAACTTTTCGTGTTTGTTTTTATTCTCGTAAATTAATACCCTACTTTATCATACTACAGCGTCACTCAAAAACATCAAAAGTAGCAGATCTACAAGCTCGAAACGCGTCGCTTCGCGCCGCGTTTCGAGCTTGTAGATCTGCTACTTTTGCTACTTTTGAATTTGAATCCTGAAAAGTAACAGTTTTGGACATATGAGGTTTCCGTCCCTGACAGAGACGATGTCATTGCTGTAGGGTAGAAACCTTGTATACTTTTCAGCAAATGGGGGGATTAAAAATAACCTGTGTTCCAATGGATCCAATGGATGTTATTAATTAGCCATCACAAGCTCTTCGTTAGTACTTTTCATTGGTTCAATATTGCATTGGTTCGATAACATCCACAAACACACTTTCACCTGAAGTTTTTTTTTACAATTATTTTTCTTTTTCAACAGATCTGCAATAGATCTGCTATTTTTTGTGTGACACTGTATATGACGGAGCAGGGCATTCATTTCTGAAAGAAGAAAGAAACCTGTTGCAATATGGAGATACAAGCTTTCTACCCAATAGCGTCGATATGGTCTCTCCCAGATGGTGTGTTTGTTATCTAGCTGTGAGCCTGTTAAAGACATTAACTCATGTTTTTGTTTCCACACCATATCCCACACACGGTGAAACTTAAGTGTGATACTCAGGCCATCTCTGTGTTGTTGTTCTGTTTTTAATGTTTAGTTTTGTATGGACTTATTGTGTCTCAACTAAAGTTTATCATCATCCTCCTCATACTACATCATGTCACAAAGCCAGTTCAAATGTTTAGCAAAAGGTATTTGAAGCTCAACTCCAAATCGTGGTGAGCGGGCCTCGGGCCACGGGGGGGGGGGGGGGGGGGGGGTGGGGCCTTGGGCCTCGGGCCACTTTCAACTCTGCGTATTGAAGTCATATTTCTGACGGATTGGAAAATGAAAGTTTTGCATGTGTGGGTGTGTGTGTGTGTGTGCGCGTGCGTGTGTGTGTGTGTGTGGGGGGGGGGGGGGGGGGGGAGTATCTAATAGTAATAATAATAACAGTAAGAAGAAGAAAAAGAAGAAACAAGAAAAAAACATGCATGAATCCTTTAAGTATTAACCCTTCTTGGTGCCCGGTGCTACGTCCCGTTTCGGTGCCCCCGGGACTGTTTTGTCAGCGGGGGGGGGGGGCTTCGCCAGCGAGTCTTGGTTTTAACGCTCCTTCAGCTGCCTTTGCTTCTACATTTCTGCGCTCTTGCACCGATAGTTCTTCTTAGTCTTCTTTCACTTTATCCCCCAAGGTTGGTGCCCTGTGCTGCAGCAGGTAAAGCCCTTCCATTAAGCCGGCACTGAACATGTGAGTACTTCCCTCTCCACCCTGCTCCCCAGCACAGCGTCTACAGAGAAATGGCCAAAGCATGAGACAAACAAAACTTGTTGCCTTGTTGCTTAGGAACAGTGAGAGAGATCACCCTAACTTTCTCCTTGTGGCATGTGAACTGATCTCCCGTGGCGATGACTGCTCCTGGGGGTGGGGGTGGGGGGAGGTGGGTGGTGAGCGGGGGGAGTGGTTACTGGATTCATACGGGATCCAGATTTAACGCAGGTGGTTCCTAGGCAACAACTCAAGCTGTTTTTCTCTTTTTTCTTTTTTTATTATCGTTATTTTTAATCCACTGAGCAGCCCTTTTTTGTGGATGATTATGCACAGTGGCGGAAGAAGTAGGCCTACTCCGATTTTGTATTCCAAGGCATAGTATGTCACTTTTCCCTGTGTTTACATAACAAAACAATAAGTACATTATTTTACCAATCATTTCCCTCTATAGAGAACTGAAGTCTGACATCACTGCCGCTAGAGGCCACTATCCTCCTGGACTTCACAGAGTTATTTTAGCGACCAAAAGAACTAAGAAATCTCCATGAATTCAAGGCTTCATCATAGGAGAAAAAAAAATAAAAATGGGTGAACTACTCCTTTAAGGTGTTTTCACTGTTTGTTTCGTACGGTAACGTTTTTGGTGCAACCAAAACAAGCAGCAAAAACACCAAAAAACTTCGGGGCAGCCAAATCCAATCACAACCAAACGGGCCAGACCAGCGTTGCTGTTTTTTTTTTTTTGCACTGCATGGTTTCCAGGCTATCTCAGAGTTACATTTACGGTTGTAGGTTGGGGTCCCAGTATAAAGGGACCCCAAGCCAAGGGATGACCCCAAGCCAAGGAAGATGCAAGACGAAACGTCAGTCACTCCTGCAAATTAATAAAAGGTTCAGACCCAGTCGAGTGCTCCAGTGTTCTTATAGCTTAGCTTGGTTAGTAAGGCTCTGAGTAGGTGCTGTATGGCGGTGTGGTTCTCAATGTGGGGTTCGGGGACCCCTAGGGGTCCTTGGGAGATGTTCCAGGGGGTCCCCAGAAAAATGTGTTAACATAGCATCGCAATAATTTTGACGACTTTATCCATAATTTATACATTGGCTATAATAAAAAAAAGTTGCAGATATACAAGCTCACAGCGCGTCACACCCGTGCTGTGAGCTTGTACTTCTGCTACTTTTGAAAAAAGGGTCTGGATATTTTTCAATAATTGCATATTTTTTAACATAAATCTTTGTTAACACAAATCGTCTCTTATGAGGGTCCCTGGCACAAAATATTTTCAGATGGGGGTCCGTGGCCAAATATAGACAAAGATTTGGGGGTCCCTGACATGAAGAAGTTAAGGTATGTGTTGCGCACCGTGCATATCACTGTTATGCTGAATTCCCCCCCCCCACCCCCCTCGAGGGATCAATGAAAGCATCTATCTGTCT
This sequence comes from Gymnoscopelus braueri, assembly GCF_963280865.1. NCBI lineage: Eukaryota > Metazoa > Chordata > Actinopteri > Myctophiformes > Myctophidae > Gymnoscopelus > Gymnoscopelus braueri. The sequence goes on from NC_137611.1 coordinate 9,454,752, forward strand.
AGTATGCAGTGAGTTAATGTAATGTTCAATACATTAATTAATCAGAGAGACACCGGAGAGCTTCATAGTCAGGGGATATTAGCAGAAAGATTTCCAATCTTGGAATAAATTCCTTACCAAAAAAAATCTTCACCAATGTGTTTGTAAAGGTGTCTAGTAACACATCTCACAAAGACTGAAATTCAGTTTCCCTAGGAGAATTTTTGACAGCTGCTGAAAGTTGGGGTACCCACCATTTCCCTGCATTTCCATACAGAGAAAACCCACTCCTTGGGCTAAAAGTGGTTTTGGTGCAAAACAAATACTTGCAATGGATTCAGAATCATAAAAACACCCTAGTTTGACCCCTCACATGCTACTTAAAACAGAATTAAAATTAGATTTGTTTTGCTCTGCATGGAAATGCAGGGAAATGGTAGGTACCCCAACTTTCAGCAGCTGTCAAAAATTCTCCTAGGGAAACTGAATTTCAGTCTTTGTGAGATGTGTTACTAGACACCTTTACAAACACATTGGTGAAGATTTTTTTTGGTAAGGAATTTATTCCAAGATTGGAAATCTTTCTGCTAATATCCCCTGACTATTCAGCCTAGCAGCTGGTCGGCTCGTTAACGCGCTGGACGGACACGGCTGAGACAGCTGTATGTTAAACCAGTGTTCCTCAACCTTTTTTCATTTCATGGACCCCAGCCGGTTTGATATGCATTACGCCACGGACCCTCTCTGGGACCACAATATACATTGTAAAATCATCAGTGTTCATTTAACATCTGAGAGCGTACTACACATGTTGGTTCCATTGTACAGAGAGTTGTAGAGAGTTCATTCGGACCCACGGTGGTCCCCGGACTTGACGTTGATAAACAGTATATTTAAACCACAGAGTTTTTCTTTTTTCTTTTATAAACCCTTTATAAAGAAATTAATCAGAGTGTGAAAATGTACTTTCTTAGGGCCACCATAAAATTGACATGAGTTATGCTCCCTAATTCAGAGCTTATAAGACGAAATGTCAGTAAGTGACCTTATTACCGGCATTATTTTAATTAAAGCTCTGCGTGTGTTCACACTCACTCACTCACACACACACACACACACACACACACACACACACACACACACACACACACACACACACACACACACACACACACACACACACACACACACACACACACACACACACACACACACACACACACACACACACACACAGAAATACCTCCATATTATTAACGGTATCCAACATAGTTTTTATGACATCACCACCAGCATGGGCCTGGTGAAAATGCTTCACTACAGTCTACTATTTCATTTATGTTTTTAAAGCAGCACTATGTAGCTTTTTAACAACTATACAGCATATTATGTCTAATCCTGAAAAGTAACAGTTTTGGAAACATGAGGTTTCCACCCGACATAAGACGATGCACACACGCACGCACACACACACACGCACGCACGCACGCACGCACGCACGCACGCACGCACGCACGCACGCACGCACGCACGCACACACACACACACACACACACACACACACACACACACACACACACACACACACACACACACACACACACACACACACACACACACACACACACACACACACACACACACACACACACACGTCCTTTAAGATGAGAGAGCCCCTTAATGAAACTTTTAATTGGCTGGGTGAGGTGTTTAATTAGAGGGCTTGTAGGAAAGCCCTGACACATTCTCTGTCATACTTTAATTCATTATTAATTAATGATTCCTTCTGTACATTCTACTGCAGCCTCCCCCTCCTTACATCTGATGTAACTACTGTAAGTACATTTACTCAAGTACTGTACTTAAAGGACGACTTCACCCATTTTCAACATATCCTCATTTGGTCCTCACTAATGCTCATGATAAAATGGTACAGTACCATTTTCTTCTAATCAGTCTTTTCTTAGGAGAGGGCCTATATGAAGATGAACTCGTCCTTTAAGTACATTTTTAAGGTTTTATCTTTTAGGCTATTTGCGGATGCTTTTGATAGAATACTTTCTTTTTTTTTAACTTAGTGCTTCTTCCTCCACTGACAAAAACTGAGAGTCCACACACACGCACGCACGAACGAACACACACAGACATATTAACCCTTTAAAGGAGCATTTCACCCCTGGAAGAACTTACAGTCACTCAATGTTAATAATATTTGTAGTAGATAACAGTAGCAACATTTGAAATTTGCAACCTATGGCCAGAAATATATAGAAGTCTGTGTGTTTGACTGGGGTTTGACTGGACTGCTGCATTACTACAATGACCATAAAGCTTTGGGGCACTGCCCTTCCTTGTGGGGAAGGGAGGCTGTGTGGGGGTGTGGTCTACATTGTAGTAAGGAAATAAGGTGAGATAAAGAGACTATGAGTCAAATGACTCATAGTCTCTGAGGATATGAATAAAAATCTAAAAATACAGATAAAACACAAAAAAAACACCAGGATCATGTTTATGGGTCCTAGACCTAGATAAAAATAGGGGTTTGAAGCAAAATCGGCGAAATGTCCCTTTAAGTCCTGTATATAATGTACTTCTCATACGACAAATACCAAAATTCAAACCCACAACTTCCACGGTGATGGGCAGGCACTTTACCACTACACCACCCGGCGCGCGCCTTTTGATAACTTCTAATGACAATGACAGGACTGTCACGTCTTATTTCTCACATGCTGTGCTTTATGTCTTAGCCTGGATGTGAATTTATGTGAACGTCTGTCCACAAGGACGTCGTCAAAAGCCAAGCTGGTTTCACTGACAGAAATGCGTTATTATCCCTGGGTTTTGACTTGACATTAAGCCTACAAGTAATGGCTAGTGATCAATACATGATAGCCTACATCTTGATAATTACGTGATGAGTCATCAATGCATCTCTCTGCATCGTCCAAAGCAGCAAATCAATAGCAACACAGATTGTTCCCACTGTGATGTAGTGGTGTGGACATGAAAGAATTACAGCCATTGTTGTCCCTGCTGCCACTATAGTGACAACAATGGCCTCAAGAACTGCTGCAGTGCATTGTGGGTATTGTGGTTTCAGACAGTAGAGCCCCATGGGTAAGGCTCTATGTCTGCGTCTCAGGTCCTTAAATTAAATCCTCATTTCATACACTTGCATCCTTTCCTTATACATGTTAGTCCCTCCCACTGTGGAAACATGTAGGAAACGAGAAGAGGAGACAGGAAAGGAGGAAACGTTGTTCAGAGAAGTGGTGGGACGTACAATTTCTATTTTAACTGGGGACCCTCCACCCTGACAAGCACTTGGAATTGTACCCATTACATTTATTATTGTAAAAATGGCCAAACTACAAGCTCACAACGCCATTGTGAGCTTGTAGATCGGCTATTTGCACAATGTTTCCCTCTTTCTTATGTAATATTTGACAATTTGGCCAAATTGGTATTAAGTTGTTAAATTGTAACTTTAGAAATGTGCAGATACCCTGTATACACTTATACTGTATGTTGGTTTGTTTACTGTTGAGTGAGAAAACAATGTTGCACATTAGGCTAATCATCATTCTGGGGACCCCCCAAAATAACTTGGGGGGGGGGATACAACCACAGCCATGTATACTGTATTTATATACTCTCTGACATACAGATAATAACACTCAGGCTTGCTGTCGCTTTAAAGAAGAAAATAAGCAGCTTAATGTGTGGTAGAGTGTGTCATTGTTAAATTAATAAGTGTTGTTGTTCTGTGCAGCAGCTGATAAAAGCACACTCTGCACCTGTTGATCACAGCCTGTCTGTGGCATCCATCTATTCTACTGTACTGTACAGCATCGGTTCTCAAAGTGGGGTCCGGGCACCCCCAGGGGTCCCTGGGGGGCTACCAGGGGGTCACGAGCAAAATTAGTTAATAAAGCATCATTTTAACCCCCTTTATCCATATTTTATACTTTGGCCATTCAAAAATAGCAGATGTACAAGCTCATAGCACGGCACAGAGTGCCGTGCTATGAGCTTGTAGATCTGCATTTTTTTTTTCGTGAACATTTGTGCAAATCTATGTATTTTTTCAATCCCAACATTTGTAACTCAAATCTTTGCTTCTTGAGGTCCCTGGAACTAAATATTTTTAGATGGGGGTCTGCGGCCAAATACATTTTGGGGGTCCTTGACATGATAAAGTTTGAGAACCACTGCAATACAGCACTGTGCAAGGTGTTAGAACATAGCCTACATCAGTTACAAAATAGTCACACAGCCCCCTCTGGTGGAGTAATGATGAAACTGCAGCTGAGACAGCAGCTGAGCCACAAACACAACAAAAGGGTGGATTTATTACCACACAGGCCCAAGAGCTCAGGGGGCCCCTATTGCCATGAGCCTTTGTGTGAATTGTCACTGTTGTTAACTTAGCATTTCTTCTCAAAGGTCTTATAGTCAATCATGTCAATAACAGAGCTCTAAAAGTCCTATACAACAAACACAACAAACACAGCCTAATATACTGTACCCTGTCACAACTCACTACCTTCAACAACACATCAAACACAGCCTAATATACGCATACTGTCTACCCTGTCACAACTCACTATACCTTCAACAACAGACACACTGTAGATTCACATCAGCTGGAATTACATTACATTACATTACATTACATTACAGTCATTTAGCAGACGCTTTTATCCAAAGCGACTTACAATAAGTGTATTCAACATAGGTAGGGAACGAAAACTACTAATCACCAGAAGTCTTTAGTGCATTTTCTGCAAAAACAAGCAACCAAGAGTATACCTAGCGCTAAGGTAAAAGTGCAATATATCAGCTACCTATTTCCTTAAACAGATGAGACAAAATAGCTAAATCAAATGAGCATGAGCTAAAACAAATAAGTGTATCGACTAAACAAGATCCAATAAACAATCCAATAATCCAATAAACAATACAGCAATAGAAAACAAGCGTTCGTACAACTAGTTAACAACAAGTAGGTCAGGCAGAGAGGAAGGGTAGTGTTTCCTGAAGAGGTGAGTTTTCAGCCTGCGGCGAAATATGGGCAGTGACTCTGCTGTCCTAACATCAGTGGGAAGTTCATTCCACCACTGTGGGGCCAGAACAGAAAAGAGTCGTGACCGTGTGGATCGGCCAGAAGGACCCTTGAGTGACGAGGCAATCAGTCGCCCCGAGGTGGCAGACCGAAGTGGTCGGGCAGGGGTGTAGGCATCGACCATAGCCCGGAGGTAGGAAGGAGCTGTTCCTTTCACTGCCCTATAGGCTAGCACCAGGGTTTTGAACTGGATGCGAGCCGCTACGGGGAGCCAGTGTAGAGAGCGGAGAAGGATGGTTGTGTGGAATCACATAAGTACACAATAATAGAACACAATTTGACAACAACACAGCATCGGCTTGAATCACATACACAACAGCAGCAGCAGCAAAAGAAATAAAACTAAAAAAACACAGGTTCCTACCCTGAGATGTCTTCTTCTTGGCTTCATCAGTTGTGTACGCCTACTGTCCATGCCATTCTGAGCCCTCTGCAAGTGATTTCCTCATTGTAAAGTCTTACTCTGTTGTGTTGACCCATGAGCCAATTACTACTTTCAGTGTTATAAGTGATACATTCTAGTTCCTCATGAAGATAATTAACTTCTCTCTCATGTAGTTTAGTTTAAACTCCAGTTCCTGAAAGATAACTAACTTCTCTTCCAACTGGTCACACATGTAGTTTAGTAGTTTAAACTCCCTGACAAACAACGCAGTTTGTATCAAACACTGCAGGTGTGTGGGGGAGGGGGGGGGGAGTGGGTGGGAAAACCTGAGGATTTAAAGAACTCACAGCGTTGCCAGATTATACGAGAGAAACAAGCAACCGCGTATGTGAAAACAAGCCCATATTAAGCAATAAGGGCAGCTCAGTCAAACTTTATTGTCTAATGTTGTGGTTCTCAAACATTTTCATGTCAAGGACCCCCAATATTTGCAAGCGACTTTACAGAAAAACAAGCCCATAATCGCTTATAATAATGAGCAGACTTGGCAACACTGGAAGCTGCTGCTAGCATAGGGAGTGTCTGACAATAACCTGCATTCATGGACTGTCTGCTTCTAGGGACTATCTGACAATAACACTGTCATGTTTTCCGTCTTAATTCGTTGTTTTCATGTATTTTTTTTTTTTTTTTTTAGACTTTGGCTGCCTTTTGGATGTTGTTCCCGTAATGAATAAGAGAAAGACTTTGTCTTTGAACAATGTGTGTTCAATTCTAATACATTCTAAAGACAATTCAGTCTAATTAAAACCATAATATAATATACCATAACGTGACTTTGTTTTAACAGGATATACAGTGGTGTTTGTTTAAACAACAATATAACCTTTATTTACGAGGGTGAGGTTTCCCCCTGCTTTTGCATGGAGAACACAGTCGGACGCACGGACGTAAGCATGCACACGCGCGCGCGTACACACACACACGCACACACGCACACGCACACGCACACACACACACACACACACACACACACACACACACACACACACACACACACACACACACACTTCAAAGTCTTCTTGTTTGTTCCAACGTCACAGTCTGTGAGATGTGTGTAATGTAAACCCTGGTTGGATAAGATAAGATAATAAAAAAAAACTATAAACTAGGGCCTACTTCATTTAAAAATGTGTGAACTGAACTTTGAACTAGTACATGTAGAAAGTTAAATTTCCCAACACCGTGAGTGAGTGAGTGAGTGAGTGAGTGAGTGAGTGAGTGAGTGAGTGAGTGAGTGAGTGAGTGATTTAAGTTAAAAATTATTTGCACAAACTTTCACGATTTTTCTAAAAATAGCGGATCTACAAGCTCATAGCGCGGCACTCAGTGCCGCGCTATGAGCTTGTGTATCTGCTATTTTTGAATAGCCAAAGAAATGACACACATGCGTTCCCTTCCCGGCCTTAATTTCCCTTGAAGGGTTAAGTGCCAACATCTTAGATGCTATCATACAGCTTGGTTACAAATGTAAACTGCTTGTGTTCATATTTGGAAGCTTCAGCAATGTCTATAAATCAGTTGTGAGAGGCCTGCAGATTGCAGGAATGCCCAAGCCAAGAGCTATAAGACATTGGCAAAATTCTGTTCAGTGTCTGTGATAATAGGCAGTGGCCATTATAAGGAGGAGGCGATGCTTCCTGTACCCGTGATCTGTATCATGAAATACTTGTTGAGTTTCCCAAGCCTGCTATTGTTGTGTTCAAGTATTTCTTGTTAAATGTGAACGCAAATAAAGATGTTAAATGCGTTCTGTTCTCTGTTTCAGTTCTCAGTGCTGTGTGGTCACAGTGGTTTACATTCAACTGAGGTAAACTAAGATAAAGCATGTGAAGACAGGAAGACATGGTCTGTGGCCTCAACAGAACAGCATCTTACAGCGAAGAAGAGAAAATAGATGTTCATGAAATGTTATTTTCACCTTCGTGAGGTTGAATTATCTAGCCATTCAATGACCATGCAGCCATAGGTGGAATATGAAACAATGGGCCCCTGGTCACAGACTTGCAGTCATCACAATAACTATGTTCATCTGCAAGAGGATCTACGGCGCACATGCATCGACAGAGATGCACAGAATTCCAACAGCATATTAACACACCTGCACCTCAACAGGATTTTAGAGATTACAATGTTGTTTTGCACTTGGCTTTTGCCATTTTTTCCATAAAGTCCTATCGCTAAACTGGCAGCATTTAAGCACTCAATTAAAAGCTATCATGCTAGTTTCTTTCTCGTGATGTCATCTACTAAGTTAATATTTAGGCTATCCCTTCAGTTGTTGACTTGAATGACCATGAAGCCCTTTAATGCAAAGTCAATAACATGACATTTCACATACAGTCTCTGGTTTAGGGGCCCGGTAGTATGGTTATCCATACTTGCATGTACCTAACATCACTAATTAAGAAGCTGGTCTGCCACTAATTATTATGTCAGACACTGAATATCCAACCAGACAAATATATGCAAGTGTTCCTACACTGTGGTCTCGTATGGATAAAGAAATTATGGAATATGAATTGTATTGGAGTTTTAAAAAACTAAAGAAAATACTGCACACTATATATTGCATAGTCCACCGCTTTATTTTCCACAAACAAGGTTTTATCTTGCTCAGGAGACTTCATACAATCATATAGATACTTTGCAGAATGTGTGTGTGTGTGTGTGTGTGTGTGTGTGTGTGTGTGTGTGTGTGTGTGTGTGTGTGTGTGTGTGTGTGTGTGTGTGTGTGTGTGTGTGTGTGTGTGTGTGTGTGTGTGTGTGTGTGTGTGTGTCTAAGAACACATGTTTCTCTGCTTCCTGATAGAAACCACAACCAGCTCACGCCACTGAAGACCTCTATGCTGTAGCTTCCACACACAGCACCTTTGTATTATAATGTAGATATCAGGCAAGATCAATGACAACCCACAATGCATATTAAAACACATCACATAAAAAATGCATCAACTTTCCAAAGACTGCATTGTAAAAGAGTCACAAAGGTCAACAGAACATTTTAAGAATGAATGGTTGGATGAATGAATGTTTATTTTTAGTCATACTCTACAATGAGCCATAGCCAACACACAACACACAGCAATAAAACATCATACATGTCCAACCAACTCACAAAACAAAAACCACCATCAATGACAGGAATAGGCTGAAGCCCAATGCTATTTGCCTAACCTTTACAATCCATAGAGAAAAAAAAGAATATCTGCAGCAAAAAAAAAAAAAAAAAAAACTCTAAACTATAATCCAGAGTTATTTAACTTTGTATGGCTTTTCTTCTTTCTTTTTTTGTTTCTTTAATTATCTCACCAGAGAGCTATCCAGTTTCAAATCAACACTAAGGCTATTCCATAGTTTAATTCCCAAAACTGAATGTATATTTTACATTAGTTCTTACTTTGCATGTTTAAAAAAACAATACAGAACCCTCTTAAAGTATATACATATAAACCTAACATTGAACATTGAATACAAACTGGAAGGCTTTTGCTCTTAACATAAAAAATAATGTCTAATGTATTTATGCACACCATCAGATCTACACATTTTAATGTGCGCAACTTAATATAACTAGTCGATTCAAGATATCTGGCTTTTGTTATTATTCTAGTAGCTCTTTTCTATAGTTTAATAATAGTATCTATTTTTGTTTTATACACATTTCCCCAGCCCTCAACACAATATGATATATATGTCACTATAATCTATGCAAACAATGGAACAGGAGCGCACAATAATAGGAGGGGCTGACCATGGTAGATATATAACTGTTTAAGCAGGTCACACAGCTCGTAGCCTCGACGCAATAACTTCTTTTTTTTTAAATAAACGTTTCGACAAAGACTTGGGTTTTGAGTTTTGATAAAATGTATACAAACATTTCTTATTCAACAGATCTAGTTTTATACAGAATACCAGTTTAGCTAGTTTACTTTTATTCTATGTGGCAATTTAAAGTGGAATTAACTTTTTCTACTCGGAAATGTGACAGAAAAACCGAGATATGTACCGAACCGTGATTCATGTGCACTGTTTCACTCCTACTACACATGAACAACTTGCTTTACTTATAAACACTCTGATCACATGCTATTAAACTAACAAGCTGTATTTCAACGTTGAGGCAGCAGACACTGATAAACAGCTGGTCTATTCTAAATGTAAAGGGTGTCTTCATGCTTCTTTCTTACTTTACACGTTGGATTCTTCTTGTACCCTGCTGTCCTGATCAGCAGAGAAGCCTCGTCTACGACCAACACCTCCTCTGATGTTTTCATAATCTGGACTGTCCTCCTGAAACATGACACGAATCACATGAATGATCAGGAATAAATCATAATCTATAAAATCCAGCAGTACAAATAAGTGATCAATCAACGAAAACTATTAGCTCCCCTCACTTCTTTGTCCATGCCAGAGTCGTGTTTCCTTTAAAAAATGAAAAATGTGTTAAAGAGACAAATCTACACTCTATAAAGCTTTTCACAATGTTTTCCGCAGTACTGACAAGAACAGGATATATGTCAATAGTTTATTAGGACTTAGTCTGTACATGTATTTGTAGTTATGATGACAGGAAACTCACCAAATCCACAGCACAACCAAAGGAAAAGGAAACAGCAGCACTGCCAACAGCTTGGCTCCAATAACAACACGAAGGATGTTGCGATCAACTGCGCAGGAAAATGAAAGGAAATTAATTATCAAAGAAAGAGGAAGGTATCAACGAAATATTCAGCATATTTAGGCTTTCTGTGGCATATTTTTTTAGGTTTAGGACACTAAACTCTAAACTTTGTAGATTATGTTGCCAGGTTTGCAGACGGTACGACGTACAGCCCTGGCTAGGCAACCCAGTCTGGCAGAGATATGCACTCCATGGAGCGTCCCTTTCTAGTTCATAATGTCTTCCTATAGAAATATTTACAATTCTAAACTTGTATTATCGCAGTATATAGCAATAACAAAATCTAGCCTAAGCAGCAATGAACAGGGTCCAAGCACAGAATAAGATGACTATGAGAAGACGATGAAGAGGAAGATGATGAAGATGAAGATGCTGACTTTCAGCGACAATAAGACCCAGACTAGACCTTGTATTGAATGAGAGTGGCGGAGACAAACTTTGGACATAAATGAGAGAAATTAAGTAGATGAAAAAGTGCCCTTTCTCTGAAAGTAATCGGGCACTAGCTGGCTCTTATGTGTGCACAAGCCAGCCTGCCTCCCCAATGTTCGCACTAATAGGCCTACTAATCTTAGTTAGTTCCTTTTCTTCTCCTTCACTTTTATCCCCACTAGCGAGAGCGCAGGGCTCTAAGGAAGCAATATCACTCTGTGCAAACCACTGTGGTCTAGTTAGAAACTTTTTGTCATTATCTTACAGTGAGCTCTGGCCCCTGCATGGGCCTTGCCACACAGAGTCTGCTTCTGCTTTCCTGAACATGTATGGACTATGCTGCAAGTGCTAACCTCTCCTACCTGTTACTTTGTCATCTGAAGCTGGATGCACAAAAGTCACAGTGTTGGAGTTGGAGCCAGCTGTAGCTGCTGAAATAATGCAAAGTCAAGGATAATGCAAAACATGAATACAAGCACTTTAATACAATCATTATCAAAACACTTTTAAGTTCATAATTATAAAAAAAACAGTATGTTTGCTTATTTCAAATATAGCATGGCCTACCTGTGATCGTTGGTGATGTAGCCTGTAGTGCCAGGATTATAGCCAGCTCTCTTTCCAGAATATCTAAACATATTAATGGAATTATTTTTATCACTTTGCTTGATTTATCACCTATCTATAGAATTAAAAGGGCCAATGATAAACCAGTCATCGTGAACATGAGCAATTATTTCCTCAGAGGTCTACATTCAGCGGTCGTGCTCAGCGGGAAAATTCACTTTCTATCGGTCAATTCATGGTATAAAAGTAGATTGTGTGTCATGTGAAACCAAATGAATTACTTACCAGTTAAGTCATATCCATCACTGCGCGGAGACAAAGCGCTGGGTTCTCTTCCCAGCCTATAATCACAGCTGCCCTCCTTATGCTGCACAGTTTGTAGAAGTCTGATTAAGTCGTCGATAAAGACAACAAAGTTGCACACCCTACCTGTGGTTAAAGAAGACTGTGGCTTCAAGATGTTTGTCGATAGGATTGGCTGACTTCCAATGTACAGATGACATTTTATTATGTCTTCATTGGTAGATCCGGGAATCAAACAAGAAAAGTGAACATCGTGACACTGTGTATGCCGGACGGTTATTAATGGTTTTTGGCCTGCAACAAAGATTCATGACAAGTCTTAATGAACAATAACATAATTATGAACCTTAATATAAAAGATACACTTCTAAATATTTATAATGAAATGACAATAATGTTTTGTAATTTGCATTAAGTTCTTTCAAAATAATAATGTGGTCTATCGACACAAGAAATCAATAGCAATCATTATGGAAACATGTACCGCAAAAAACAAATAGGCAAATTCTACAAATAGTTGAGAACGTAGGATGTCATGACAATGAATGAGTGAGAAAATGATAATAATTATAAAAAGAACAACAATAATAATACCTCCTAATGTCTCCTAACCTCTACAATATTATTTACATGCAGTTTGCCTCTCTCACCTCCCTGAAATATAACTACAAATAAGAGTACGTGGTAGGAATGTAAAAGACTCACTTTGTACAGTGATAGAGACACTGTCACTGTGTGGTGATGGATGCTTTATCCCATCTTGCTCCACAGTGTAATAACACTTCACTTTAACCTCAGCAGGGGAACGTTTATGTGTCCACAACAGAAGCTGTGTCGCTGTCACTTTGTACAGACAGGAGGGGCTTTCGACAGAGCTTGAAGTCTCACTGATGAAATAACACTCTGAAGCAGATAATGGACGCTGACAGTTCAGTGTAACTGAGTCTGTGTCTGAAATCACTGAATCACTCACTTCCAGAAAAGGCTGACCAAGGCCTGAAAAATGAAATGGTACATTACAATGTTACTTATAAGTAAAATATATTTGAATGTGATTATATTATGAAACATATGATATGAAAGAACACTAATAATAATACCCCCTAAAGTCCTCTATAATATTATTTACATGCCGTTTTGTATTTACAAAAAAATACTCACTTTGTACAGTGATAGAGACACTGTCACTGTGTGGTGATGGACACTGTATCCCATATTTCAGAACAGTGTAAAAACACTGCACTTTAACCTCAGCAGGGGAACGTTTATGTGACCACAACAGAAGCTGTGTCGCTGTCACTTTGTACAGAGAGGAGGGGCTTCTGACAGTGCTTGAAGTCCCACTGAAGAAAAAAAACTCTGAAGCAGATTCTGGCCTCTGAGTCACACAGTTCAGTGTAACTAAGTCTGTGTCTGAAATCTCTGATTCACTCACTTCCAGAAAAGGCTTACTAAGGCCTGAAAAATGAAATGGTACATTACAATGTAACTTATGTGTAAAATATATTTGAACGTGATTATATTATGAAACATGTGACATGAAAGAAAGCAAAGCAGAATGGCTAATGCTATATCACCATATCCAATTTGTCTCTGTGTCCAATACAGTAGACCAGTGGTTCGCAACCTTTTCTGAATCAAGGCCTACTTGAGAATGTCGAAAGCATTCGCGACCCATTCTGACCACTTAAAGGGATAGTTCACCCAAAAAAACTATCTTTCTTTCTATCGTTTAGTCACCCCATGGAGACTTGAATTAATGGATATGTGTTTGTTTTTGCACTATACTGTCTCTCTGCATTCTATGTATGTGTTTACCTTGCTTACTGTATGTCACTCTGGGTAAAGAGCGTCTGATAAATGCCTACATTATAAATTGTAAATTTGCCATATCCTCACGGAACGTCACGGCCCACAGGTTGGGAATCACTGAAGTAGCCTAGGATCAATACATTAGAGCATAATGTAGTGCTCTGTGAATAACCTTAAATAAAGAGGACCACTGACCTTTGATCTCCTGAAAGGAATCTACATTTTGAGAAACAACATGATGAGAAAAATAATGATGATGCATGAATTAGAATAGCTTCAATTAAATGTATAATAAAACAAATACAAATAAACATCTGCAATCCTGTCTATGACATGAACTATTATTTTCAGAGAACACATTGTTGACAGACATAAATTAAAAATATGATAATTCGATAAGAGACTTGCTGCATAGAAGTACAGTTGATTTTTTTTTTACACAATAAAGCATAAGGTATTACTTACAGAATATGGTAATTAAAAACACAATATGGTATCTAAATAATGCCATTGTGCAGATGGATCCCCATGATATGGTGTCTGACTACTTGATGTAGGACTATAATGTCTGCCGCCTAACTAACGATAACTTAAAAGCCACACTATCAGGAAGTGTACCGCCCACACAGAACTAGAACTGTGGTCTATAGGCAGGATAAAAATAATTACTAAGGTATTTTCCCACGAGGTTAAAGTAACTATATCTAACAGGTACACTTTACACGTTTTGGTCGTTATTTTTTTATGTAGACCTGCTGCATTTACTCTCTCTTAAACAGTCTATTCATGCTTACAGTATGTAACCTCGCATAATAAGCTACATTAGGTTTGGGCCAATGGGAGAACATTGCTTAACATGTTGTTTAAATGGAAAGAGAACCAAATGAACTACTGCTGAACAGAGTTGGGCAATATTACTCAGGAGAGTAATATGTTACTTATTAAATATTACTCCTTAAAAAAGTAATAATATTATATTACTTGGCATCCAGAGTAATATACTATATTACATATTATACAACAACACAATCTGTTTAACCAGCTCCTTTTAGAGCTGAATCCCATTTTTTGGAATAATAATAATGAGAGTCACCAATCATCAGCCCAAAGAAATGAGAGAGAGAGAGAGAGAGAGAGAGAGAGAGAGAGAGAGAGAGAGAGAGAGAGAGAGAGAGAGAGAGAGAGAGAGAGAGAGAGAGAGAGAGAGAGAGAGGGTTCCTACCCTGAGATGTCTTCTTCTTGGCTTCATCAGTTTTGTAAGTGAAGGCCATGGTCAAACTTTGGATCTCTGGATCTGTGTTGGACATATGCATACAGTCCTCTCTCTCGTTGTTTGTGTTGCTATACACACGCACAAGAGGTCAGCTCTATCATAGGGAGCACATTAAGCTCTAAGCTTATAGGCTATTTGTATTTTCATTATTCGTCATAAGGGAAGTATGTGTGTTCTTTCACTTTCTCCATGCCGTTTGGTGGCCCCCCAAGGTTGGTGCCCTGTGCTTCAGCACCTAAAACCCTTCCATTAAGCCGGGGCTGTGTGTGTGTGTGTGTGTGTGTGTGTGTGTGTGTGTGTGTGTGTGTGTGTGTGTGTGTGTGTGTGTGTGTGTGTGTGTGTGTGTGTGTGTGTGTGTGTGTGTGTGTGTGTGTGTGTGTGTGTGTGTGTGTTCTGCTCTCTGTTTCAGTTCTCAGTGTTGTGTGGTCACAGTGGTTCAACTGATGTAAACTAAGATGAACGTGGACAGGAAGACTGGTCTGTCGTCACAACAGAACAGCATCTTACAGCGAAGAAGATAAAAAAAAATGTTGTTGAAAATAGATGTTCATGAAATGAAATGTTATTTTCACCTTTGTGAGGTTGAGTCATCTAGCCATTCACCGACCATGTAGCCAAAGGTGGAATATAAAACAATAGGCCCCTGGTCACAGACGTGTAAAAGGCCCCCCAGCCCCGGAAGGTAAACTTATTTATTTATTTATCAGGGACAGTACACATTAATCAACATGTCAGTTTTCACATCCACATAAATGAGCCAGAGTTAGCCAAAAGCTCATTTTCATTTGTAGTCCCTGAGCAGGCTGTTAAAACGTGGTGATATAGTTATCCATACAAAAACAGACATCAATGCAAGACAAGTAGACATAGTCGGCCTACAAGAGACGGAACAGTTACAGTGAAATATGAGAAATGACACCAGTGACAAATGGAGCTGATAATTACCCATGATTACACATTTGGTTTGCTTTAAGCCATCTCGTAAAGGAGTAGTTCACCCAAAAAATTACTTATTTCCTATCAATTACACACCCCATGAAGCATTGAATTCATGGAGATTATTTTGTTTTTGTCGCATTCCTAAGCCAATAATTTGATGATAATAATAAAGACCCTAATGTAGGAAATAAGCATCTTATCTTGTGTGCTACTCAGCGGTAGGTGTCACCGTCACCTTCACCAGTCAAGTCGGCCTTGCGTCTGGTGGACTGACCCTTCACCCCTGTGGTCACTGGCCTTAGCGCATGGCGGGGCCAGGCTCTGGGTAGCGTCTTGCGCCCGAGCATTTAGCGGTGGCAACCGCTGGTATAAATCTAAGGCTGACTAAAGCCCTGAGTTTTGCTATCAACTGTATTTGTGTGTAAGACCAACATGAGACATACTATACACCAACCTAGGTGGTAGATTTAATATAGCAGGGGAATGGAAAGAACAGGTCGATTATAAACGAATAAGCACTCTTGTGTTTCAACTGCCATGTTCATGTTCACTAATGAAAATAATGCCTTTCCAGATGTCACAGCTAATACACCAGATGTTGTTGTTGTTGTTGATGATGAGGACAGTAGAGAAGTGACCATTTTGAAAGTGGGATGTTCATTTGACCACAGTCTGGAAGAGGCATTCCTTACCAAGATGCTTAACCCTTTAAGATCGGGGACGCATCTGTGTCATTTTAAGATTTCTTTGGCTCTATAAAAATAGCAGATATACAAGCTCGTAGCGCGGCACTCGGTGCCGCGCTATGAGCTTGTAGATCTGCTATTTTTGTGAAATGTGTGCAAATCTTTAGTTTGCATATATATACTTTTTTAAAGCAAAAGTTTTTAGCTCAAATCTTTGCTTCTGGGGATTTTACAAATGTCTTCTAAATCCTAACAGTTTTTTTTTTCCTAAAGTTTTTTTTTGTTTTTATTTTTTACTGATGTTGCCATATTTTCAATGGTTTTCAAACTTTTTTCACATCAAGTACCCCCAAAATATTATGTATTTGTCCGCGGACCCCCTCCCATCTTAAAAATATTTTGTTCCAGGGACCCCCAGAAGCAAAGATTTGAGTAAAAAATGATTTGCACAAATTTTCAAGATTTTTCTAAAAATAGCAGATCAGAATCAGAATCAGAATCAGAATCAGAATCAGTTTTATTGTCACATCACAGGTTTACAAGGTAAAAAAGTGGGTGAAATTCTTTTTTGTACATCGTTCCCATCGCAACGTTAGTTTCCATAGAAAGAAGAGGGGGGGGGAGAAGAAGAGGGTGGGGGGCAGGTGGGAAGGAGATCAAAACAAGAGAGCAACAGAAGGCCAGACAAGTTATCTACATATTTACAAATTACCTGAGATAATAAAAAAACTAAAAAAAACTAAACTAAGGTGCCTGAGCATAGCAGCAATGTATTGTATACTGTGCATGTTATACTTATACTGTGCATGATAGACAGTGGACGTTAAGGTGCTTAGAGGAAAAGGAGCACAATAAAAAAAAGACCAAAAAAAGTCAGTGCGTTATACAAGGGATTAAGGTGCAAAAGGTCAGTGCGTGTCCACCTAGAGTGGACTGACCCTAGTATAATCCGCAGGTAGCTCCATGAGGGAGTGCAACAAAAAGTCATTTACAAAAAGTCATCTACAAGCTCATAGCGCGGCACTCGGTGACACACATGCGTTCCCTTCCCGGCCTTAATTTCCCTTAAAGGGTTAAGTGCCAACATCTTAGATGCTATCATACAGCTTGGTTACAAATGTAAACTGCTTGTGTTCATATTTGGAAGCCTCAGCAATGTCCATAAATCAGTTGTGAGAGGCCTGCAGATTGCAGGAATGCCCAAGCCAAGAGCTATAAGGCGTTGGCTAAATTCTGTTCAGTGTCTGTGATAATAGGCAGTGGCCATTATATGGAGGAGGCGATGCTTCCTGTACCCGTGATCTGTATCATGACATACTTGTTGAGTTTCCCAAGCCCGCTATTGTTGTGTTCAAGTATTTCTTGTTAAATGTGAACGCAAATAAAGATGTTAAATGAGCGTTCTGTTCTCTGTTTCAGTTCTCAGTGCTGTGTGGTCACAGTGGTTTACATTCAACTGAGGTAAACTAAGATAAAGCATGTGAAGACAGTAAGACATGGTCTGTGGCCTCAACAGAACAGCATCTTACAGCGAAGCAGAGAAAATAGATGTTCAGGAAATGAAATGATATTTTCACCTTCGTGAGGTTGAGTTATCTAGCCATTCACTGACCATGTACATGTACAGTAGCCATAGGTGGAAATGGAATATGAAACAATGGGCCCCAGCTGGTCACAGACTTGCAGTCATCACAATAACTATTTTCATCTGCAAGAGGATCTACAGCGCACCTGCATCTAGACAGAGATGCACAGAATTCCAACAGCATATTAACACACCTGCACCTCAACAGGATTTTAGAGATTGCAATGCTGTTTTGCACTTGGCTTTAGCATGACCCATAAAGTCCTATCGATAAACTGGCAGCATTTAAGCACTCACTTAAAAGCTATAATGCTAGTTTCTTTCTCGTGATGTCATCTACTATGTTAATATTTAGGCTAACCCTTCAGTTGTTGACTTGAATGACCAAGCCCTTTAATGCAAAGTTAATAACATGACATTTCACATACAGGCTCTGGCTTAGGGGCCCGGTAGTATGGTTATCCATACTTGCATGTAGACCTAACATCACTTATTAAGAAGCTGGTCTGCCACTAATTATTATGTCAGACACTGAATATCCAACCAGACAAATATATGCAAGTGTTCCTACACTGTGGTCTCATATGGATATAGAAATTATGGAATATGAATTGTATTGGAGTTTTAAAAAATAAAGAAAATACTGCACACAATATATTGCACAGTCCACCACTTTATTTTCCACAATTAAGGTTTTATCTTGCTCAGGAGACTTCATACAATCATATAGATACTTTGCAGACTTGTGTGTGTGTGTGTGTGTGTGTGTGTGTGTGTGTGTGTGTGTGTGTGTGTGTGTGTGTGTGTGTGTGTGTGTGTGTGTGTGTGTGTGTGTGTGTGTGTGTGTGTGTGTGTGTGTGTGTCTAAGAACACATGTTTCTCTGCTTCCTGATAGAAACCACAACCAGCTCACGCCACTGAAGACCTCTATGCTGTAGCTTCCACACACAGCACCTTTGTATTATAATGTAGATATCAGGCAAGATCAATGACAACCCATAATGCATATCAAACACATCACATTAAAAATGCATCAACTTTCCAAAGACTGCATTGTAAAAGAGTCACAAAGGTCAACAGAACATTTTAAGAATGGTTTGTTGGATGAATGAATGTTTATTTTCAGTCATACTCTGCAATGAGCCATAGCCAACACACAACACACAGCAATAAAACATCATACATGTCCAACCAACTCACACAACAAAAACCATACCATCAATGACAGGAATAGGCTGAAGCCCAATGCTATTTGCCTATCATTTACATCCATTTAAAAAAACGGAATATATGCAGCAAAAAAAAAAAAAAAATGTACTCAAGGGTCCTTCTGGCCGATCCACACGGTCACGACTCTTTTCTGTTCTGGCCCCACAGTGGTGGAATGAACTTCCCACTGATGTTAGGACAGCAGAGTCACTGCCCATATTTCGCCGCAGGCTGAAAACCCACCTCTTCAGGAAACACTACCCTTCCTCTCTGCCTGACCTACTTGTTGTTAACTAGTTGTACGAACGCTTGTTTTCTATTGCTGTATTGTTTATTGGATTATTGGATTGTCTATTGGATCTTGTTTAGTCGATACACTTATTTGTTTTAGCTCATGCTCATTTGATTTAGCTATTTTGTCTCATCTGTTTAAGGAAATAGGTAGCTGATATATTGCACTTTTACCTTAGCGCTAGGTATACTCTTGGTTGCTTGTTTTTGCAGAAAATGCACTAAAGACTTCTGGTGATTAGTAGTTTTCGTTCCCTACCTATGTTGAATACACTTATTGTAAGTCGCTTTGGATAAAAGCGTCTGCTAAATGACTGTAATGTAATGTAATGTAATGTACTCTAAACTATAATCCAAAATTATTTAACTTTGTATGTTTTTTTTTAATGTATTTCTTCTTTTTTTTATTCACCAGAGAGCTATCCAATTTCAAATCAACACTAAGGCTATTCCATAGTTTAACTCCCAAAACTGAATCTATATTTTACATTAGTTCTCACTTTGCATGTTTAAAAAGCAATACATAACCCTCTTAAAGTATAAGTTTATATACCTAACCCTTTGAACATTGAATACAAACTGGAAGGCTTTTGCTCTTAACATAAAAAAATTATGTCTAATGTATTTATGCACACCACCAGATCTACACATTTTAATGTGCACAACTTAATATAACTAGTGGATTAGTCCATTCAAGATAACTGGCTTTTGTTATTATTCTAGTAGCTCTTTTCTATAGTTTAATAATAGTATCTATATTTTTGTATACACATTTCCCCAGCCCTCAGCACAATATGATATATATGTCACTATAATCTATGCAAACAATGGAACAGGAGCGCGCAATAATAGGAGGGGCTGACCACGGTAGATATATAACTGTTTAAGCAGGTCACACAGCTCGTAGCCTCGACGCAATAACTTTTTTATTTGAAAATAAACCAACGTTTCGACAAAGACTTGGGTTTTGAGTTTTGATATAATACATGCACACATTTCTTATTCAACAGATCTAGTTTTATACAGAATACCAATTTAGCTTGTTTACTTTTATTCTATATGTGGCAATTTAAAGTGGAATTTCCTTTTTCTACTAGGAAATGTGACAGAAAAACCGAGGTAGGCCTATGTACCGAACCGTGATTCATGTGCACTGTTTCACCCCTACTACACATGAACAACTTACTTTACTGCTCTGATCACATGCTATTAAACTAACAAGCTGTATTTCAGCGTTGAGGCAGCAGACACTGATAAACAGCTGGTCTATTCTATATAAGGAATATCTTCATGCTTCTTTCTTACTTTACACGTTGGATTCTTCTTGTACCCTGCTGTCCTGATCAGCAGAGAAGCCTTGTCTACGACAAACACCTCCTTTCATGTCTACATAATCTGGACTGTCCTCCTGAAACATAACATGAATCACATGAATGATCAGGAATACATCATAATCTATAAAATCCATCAGTATAAATAAATGATCAATCAACGAAAACGATTAGCTCTCCTCACTTCTTTGTCCATGCCAGAGTCTTGATTCCTTAAAAAAAAAAAAAGTGTTAAAGAGAAAATCTACACTCTTTAAAGCTTTTTACAATGTTTTCCGCAGTACTGACAAGAACAGGATATATGTCAATAGTTTATTAGGACTTATTCTGTACATGTATTTGTAGTTATGATGACAATAAACTCACAAAATACACAACAAAACCAAAGGAAGAGGAAACAGCAGCACTGCCAACAGCTTGACTCCAATAACAATACGAAGGATGTTGCGATCTGCGCAGGAAAATGACAGGAAATTAATTATTGAAGAAAGATATCAACAAAATATTCAGCATATTTAGGCTTTCTGTGGCTTTGCATATATGTTTTAGGTTTAGGACACTAAACTCCATTTTAAACGTTGGGGATTATGTTGCCAGAATAGGGATGCTAGGGGTCATATGGGTAATGTTCAAGTTATATTTTAGCACTAAATTATACTGTAAACAGAATCAACTTTATTGTCACATCAAGTGTAGGCGAGTGGGTGATAGCCTTTAGGCTTTTTTTGTGAGTGTGTGTGTGTGTGTGTGTGTGTGTGTGTGTGTGTGTGTGTGTGTGTGTGTGTGCGTGCGTGCGTGCGTGCGTGCGTGCGTGCGTGCGTGCGTGCGTGCGTGCGTGCGTGCGTGCGTGCGTGCGTGTGTGAGCTCCCAACATTATAGTTACAGGAACATTTAGAATCGGGAAGAGGGAGTAGAGAGTCAAATCAAACACAAAGTCCAATTTGCAAAGTCTTGAGGATGTGGAAACATTTCCTGGTGCACAGTCTATAGATATATAGACATACAGTAAAAGGTAGTGTACAACATTTTGGGAGGCCAGGTGCCCTAACAAGGGGAAGACAATACGACTGTGGTCTAGTTAGAAACGTTTGTTCTTTATCCTACAGTGAGCTCTGGCCCCTGGGCCTCGCCACACAGAGCCTGCTTCTGCTTTCCTGAACATGTATGGACTATGCTGCAGGTGTTATCCTACCTGTTACTTTGTCATCTGAAGCTGGACACACAGTCACAGTGTCGGAGTTGGAACAAGCTGTAGCTGCTGTAGTTGTAGCTGTAGCTGCTGATTCTGATTCTAATTCTAAAATAATGCAAAGTCAAGGATAAGGAGCATATGAACCTTAATAGAAAAGATAAACTTCTAAATATTTGAAAATAATGTGGTCTATCGACACAAGAAATCAATAGCAATCATTATGAAAACATTTACCACAACAAGCATACTGTAGGCAAATTCTGCAAATAGTTCAACATGAGAACGATGTTATGACAATGAATGAGTGAGAAAATGATTAATAATAATTATAACAACAACAACAACAATAATAATAATAACAATAATAATAATAATACCTCCTAATGTCCTCTATAATATTATTTACATGCAGTTTGCCTCTCTCACCTCCCTGAAATATAACTACAGATTGTGAGAGTGTGCGGTAGGAATGTAAAAGACTCACTTTCTACAGTGATAGAGACACTGTCACTGTGTGGTGATGGACGCTGTATCCCATCTTGCACCACAGTGTAATGACACTGTATTTTAACCTCAGCAGGGGAACGTTTATGTGTCCACAACAGAAGCTGTGATCCCGTCACTTTGTACTGACAGGAGGGGCTTTCGACAGGGCTTGAAGTCTCACTGAAGAAAAAACACTCTGAAGCAGATGTTGGACGCTGACAGGTCAGTGTAACTGAGTCTGTGTCTGAAATCACTGAATCACTCACTTCCAGAAAAGGACGACTAAAGCCTGAAAAATTAAATGGTACATTACAATGTAACTTATACGTGAAATATATTTGAACATATGATATGAAAGAAAGCAGAGCAGAATGGCTAATGCCATATCAACACATTATGCACTGTGTTTACTGTATTGTGTCAAATACAGTAGACCAGTGGTCCCCAACCTTTTCTGGATCAGGGCCTACTTGAGAATGATATTCTGACCACTTAACACAACTTTTAATTCCTATTCATCATGTTTACCTGTGATCCTACAGTATAGATTACTGAGACACTACAATGTCTCTGCATTCTATGTATGTGTTTACCTTGCTTACTGTAAGTCACTCTGGGTAAATAGCGTCTGATAAATGCCTACATTATAAATTGTAAATTTGCAATATCCTCACAGGCCGTCACGGCCCACAGGTTGATAATCACTGCCGTAGCCTATTGGCTCTGACTGCAATTCATAACCTTAAATGAATAGGATCAATACAGTAGAGCATAATGCAGTGCTCTAAGAATAACCTTAAATAAAGAGGACCACTGACCTTTGATCTCCTGAAAGGAATCTACATTTTGAGAAACAACATGATGAGAAAAAATATTATGATGCATGAATTAGAATAGCTTCAATTAAATGTATAATAAAACAAATCCAAAAAAATCCTGTCTATGACATGAACTATTATTTTCAGAGAACACATTGCTGACAGACATTACGTCCATGTTAGTGATGACATAAATTAAAAACATGATAATTTGAGAAGAGACTCGCTGCATAGCAGTACAGTTGATAAAAATGTGACACAATAAAACATAAGGTATTACTTACAGAATATGGTAACTAAAAACAGATGAACAACCACGTATCTAAATAATGCCATTGTGCAGATGGATCCACATGATATGCTGTCTGACTACTTGATGTAGGACTATAACATATAAAATGCGTGTGCGTGTGCGTGTGCGTGCGCGTGCGCGCGAGTGTGTGTGTGTGTGTGTGTGTGTGTGTGTGTGTGTGTGTGTGTGTGTGTGTGTGTGTGTGTGTGTGTGTGTGTGTGTGTGTGTGTGTGTGTGGACTATGCTGCAGGCATTACCTGTTACTTTGTCATCTGAAGCTAGACGCATAGAAGTCACAAGGTCGGAGTTGGAACCAGTTGTAGTTATTGAAAAAACGTAGTCTATCGACACAAGAAATCAATCATTATCAAAACATGTACCACAAAAAGCACAACTAGTTCAACATGAGAACGTAGGATGTTATGACAATGAATGAGTGAGTGAGAAAATGATTCATAATGATTATAACAACAACAACAACAACAACAACAATAATAATAATAATAACAATAATAATAATAATACACCCTAATGTCCTCTATAATATTATTTACATGCCATTTCCCTCTATCACCTCCCTGAAATATAACTACAAATAAGAGTGCGTGGTAGGAATGTAAAAGACTCACTTTCTACAGTGATAGAGACACTGTCACTGTGTGGCGATGGACGCCGTATCCCACCTTGCAGCACAGTGTAAAAACACTGCACTTTAACCTCATTAGGGGAATGTTTATGTGCCCACGACAGAAGCTCTATTCCCGTCACTTTGTACAGATGATTGGGGCTTCTGACAGTGCTTGTTCTCTCACTGAAGAAACAAAACTCTGAAGCAGATTCTGGCCTCCGAGTCACACAGTTCAGTGTAACTGAGTCTGTGTCTGAAATCACGAATTTACTCACTTCCAGAAAAGGCTTACTAAGGCCTGAAAAATGAAATGGTACATTACAATGTTACTTATACGTAGAATATATTTGAATGTGATTATATTATGAATTATATGATATGCAAGAAAGCAGAGCAGAAGATATTATGCACTGTGTTTACTGTATTGTGTCCAATACAGTAGACCAGTGGTTCCCAACCTTTTGTGGATCAGGGCCTACTTGAGAATGTCCAAAGCGTTCGCGACACATTCTGACCACTTAACACATTGAATGCCAAAAACGGTCCGGACCGTTTTTGAGGGTCCAAACGAGAAGTGCCGAAAACGGTCCGGACCGTTTTTGACCCAATTCTATTTTTATACATGTGGGCCACGTGGGGCGCTAAAACGAAACTTTGACATCACCCAAGCATTTTCTGAGAAGAAGAGGCTGGATCTGGCTCCATGTCAAAAATCCTTCCGGTCGGCGTTTTCAATGTTATCTCCTTGATTAAAAGCTTAATATCTCCATTTCTTTTTAATGTGGTGGAAACGAGCCGTTTTCGATCGGCGATCACGCTGCAATGGAGGGTCGCGTTGGAAATATTATTGTTCCAGGCGTTAGTCGGGACCCTCCGCCGTCTCGCACGCACGCTTTGTTTACATGCATTTCCGCGTCGGGGCTTCTCACAGCACGAATCGTATAACGCAAGTGGATGGAAGAAATGCTGGCACTCAACGTATACTATTTTAATAAACCTCTGGCACCCAATGTGTTAACACAGCTTTTAATTCCTATTTATCAGTACAGTATCACAATGAAAACAATATTTTCAAGGTTTTAAAGAAGAAAATACCATATTTTGTGTATGTATTATTATTATTATATATATGTATTTTCTTTTTTTCTCTTTTTTTATATTAATGTTAAAGAATAAATGTTGCTGTTTTTGTTTTCATATTATACTGTTTAGACTAATACTAGGTTCTTTGTTTATGATCCTATAGATTACTGAGACACTACAATGTCTCTGCATTCTATGTACAGTATGTGTTTACCTTGCTTACTGTAAGTCACTCTGGGTAAAGAGCGTCTGATAAATGCCTATATTATAAATTGTAAATTTGCAATATCCTTGCGGGCCGTCACGGCCCACAGGTTGGTAATCACTGCCGTAGCCTATTGGCTCTGACTGCAATACATAACCTTAAATGAATAGGATCAATACAGTAGAGCATAATGCAGTGCTATAAGAATAACCTTAAATAAAGAGGACCACTGACCTTTGATCTACTGAAAGGAATCTACATTTTGAGAAACAACATGATGAGAAAAAATATTATGATGCATGAATTAGAATAGCCCCAATTAAATGTATAATTAAACAAATCCAAAAATCCTGTCTATGACATGAACTATTATTTTCAGAGAACACATTGCTGACAGACATCACCTCCATGTTAAAGTGATGACATAAATAAAAAATATGATAATTCGAGAAGAGACTCGCTGCATAGCAGTACAGTTGATACAAATGTGATACAATAAAAAGTAAGGTATTACTTACAGAATATGGTTATTAAAAACACAATATGGTATCTAAATAATGCCATTGTGCAGATGGATCCCCATGATATGCTGTCTGACTATTTGATGTAGGACTATAATGTCTGCCGTCTAACAACCGATAACTTAAAAGCCACACTATCAGGAAGTGTAACACCCACACAGAGCTAAACTGTGGTCTATAGGCAGGATAAAAATAATTACTAAGGTATTTTCCCACAACGTTAAGGTAACTATATTTAACAGGTACACCTTACACGCTTTGGCCGTTATTTTTCAGTGTAGACCTGCAGCATTTACTATCTCCAAAACAGTCTATTCATGCTTACAGTATGTAACCTTGCATAATAAGCTACATTATGTTTGGGCCAATGGAAGAACATTGCTTAGCATGTTGTTTAAATGGAATAATTGGTTGCACCAGAGGGAACCAAATGAACTACTGCTGAAATTAAAACAAACAAACATGCCATGCCACCCTGACCAGTGTCACCAGTGGCATCAGCTACGCTTACATGGTCAGTTAGAGGGCAGCAGTGTCACTCAAACAGTCATCCAGTCATCCCAGCCTATGAAGGTTACAAAACAAACTATAATACATTTTTTTTAAAGTATGCTATCAACATGTGTCCATATTTTGGTCAATTTTCAATAAATAAATAAATCCATATTTCTCACAAAAAAAGTGTCACACTGAACGTGGAAGATGACCGCCATAAGCAGATGAAGAACCTGGTGTTTCTCTCCATCATCAGCAGAGGTGGACAGAGTACTCGACCCCAGTACGAGTAAGAGTACAGAGTACTCCTGGTTACATTTACTCCACGAGTAGCTCAGTCAAAATATTACTCAAGAGTAAAAAAGTCCTTGCTTTTAAATGTACTTAAGTATTCATGAGTAAATGCTTCTAAAAAATACTTAAGTACAAGTAAAAGTACATTTCTTATTTTTCACATCAATGAATGGCTTTTTAAAATCACAAGTCGAAATTAGTGCAGC
The DNA here is from genome assembly GCF_963280865.1 of Gymnoscopelus braueri. Classification (NCBI taxonomy): domain Eukaryota; kingdom Metazoa; phylum Chordata; class Actinopteri; order Myctophiformes; family Myctophidae; genus Gymnoscopelus; species Gymnoscopelus braueri. Next base: position 9,481,642 of record NC_137611.1, read on the forward strand.
ATTGGTTCAAAACGAGTATTATTAGCCTAGTGTGCAGCACAAAATAACCAGATAACCACAAAATATTACATTTAAATATACTGTCTTGAACAAACTAAAATATGTCTAAAACCTCAGCAATGCCAATGCAACAAAATAACTCCTCATCTAAGCAGTAGCATGTTAGGTTTTCAATGTAGTTAGTGGGTGTCAGGACAAACAAAAAAACAAAGCATGTCACTCTTTGCCTTTCAAGAATATTCAAGGCAAAAAAGTACCATATGTCACTGCTATGTGCTAAATATAGTGCTAGCCTAAACTCCAGTGAGATTTATAGTTTTAAACTCTCTAAAGCAGGGGTTTTCAACTGATTGTGAACCAGGGACCACCACCCTGATTAAGAATCAACCTGGGGACCACTGTTGTGTTGGGTGAGATTAGAGCTAAGATTAGTGCTTTGCTAACACTTGCTACTGTATGCATGCATTCCATGATACATCCTACTGTTTCTCAACCAGTGGTCCATGGACTACACAGACACATGCAATTATATGGCCACATTTCCTAATAATGATGACTCAATCAGGCAATCCGGTACACTTCCCCTTCTTGAGATTCCCTTTTCTGTGGAATTTCTTGACCTCCGACTTCCCAGAAACTGACAACATTGACATGTCATCATAGGTCACCAGGTGAGCAATCTGGGAACCCAGAGCCAAGATGAGAATGAAAAACAGCGCCCTCTGCTGTTTGTACTATCTCATCTTGGCTCTGGGACAATGACAACGTAGCACCCGTGCGCAAGGAAACCGGGGTTTTGGTCTGCCTTCAGCCTTTCACTTCCGGTGGTGCCACTATGTTTTCATTCCCACTAACAATATTTCTACACAGAACACTAACACCACTTCTCCCAGAGAACATGGATCGTTTTGGTTATAAGCCCACTTGTTTCTATGATGAAAGGGTAAGTTAAAATGTGAATATCTTTCCGTGGTTTTGTCTGCTCCGCGGACGCTATTGTTAAATTAGTTTGGGTTTGTTTCGAGGGGGAAGGATCGACGGACACGTGAATCCCGCCCACTACATTTGATTGGGTAAAGCGCGACCTGCTTCCTGATCTGAAGGCACGCCCTCTTGTAGCCCAGTGCGTACATGTTATGACGAACCTTCACGACAGATTCCAACGCAGAGCAGAATCTGTTCTTGAGAGATTACCAGGTGAGTAATATGCACTGTTCCATGGAACAAGAAGAAAAAAACGTATTTCAACATGGTCAGGGACCACATGCAATACCTTCAGGGTCCACGGACCACCTGTTGAAAACCCCTGCTCTAAAGGGATCAAAAATGTTGTGCTTACCTCGACAACAAGAGTTGTCCCTATCTACTTCAATGGACTACTTTGGCTGTTTGCTGGATTCTTTTTTTAAAACGAGGCAATATTGGGCACACACACACACACACACACACACACACACACTGATGACAATTTATATCCTTATGTGGCATTTTATATCCTTTTTAAGCCTTAGTTATTAGGAGCAAATGACTTGTGTCCTTATATGGTAACGCATATCCCTTTAAGCCATTAAGAGCTAATGTGTGCATTCACTATTCACTAAATATGTGTGTATCCACTTTTATTGTTTTATGTTGTTCATATAGACCCTCACAGATAACATATTATTACTTTATGAAAATAATATAGCTTTGTTAGAATTATATCCTTAGAAATACAGTTAACGTGATAAGCATTATCTCTTCGCATGGAAGAACTCTGGGATATCTCTTAGTAGACACAATTCACTTTTAGTGTTCATGGGCCGACACGGCACAGAGAGGAAATACAATGGTATCTGGGTCTGCTTGTTGGGGAGTTGTGCATGGCATTCCGTAGGTGGTGAGAAAGAGGCCTTTGAAACCCTAAAGGTCGTCGGCTGGATCTGTAAATCAGTTTGGGGCCACTTGCACATCCTCCACACACACACACACATATTTCAATTTATTTATTTGAGTCCACATTTATAAAATACATTACAGGGGCTCAAATATTTTTCAGTTGCTTTTGATGTCCCGCACACTCGAAACAACATGTGTCCCAGTGCTTCAGTCCAAACAAGTTCAGAATATAAACAACAAGTGCACATGAACGTATTCACAGTTAACATTGGTGATACACTTCAGTCTGCCATATTACCAACACCAGAGAAAAAATATGGGTACAGGAAGCACCTTCTCCTCCAAATAGATCGACTGCCTATAATGGAGGAGATTGAGCAATATGTTGCAAGCTGCTTTGCCTTACACTTGGACAACCCCATAATCCTCAAGCCCCTGACCACCAGCCTGTGGACATGGCCCAAGCTCAGGGCCGGATCTAGGCATGGGCAAGGGGGGGCAATGCCCCCCCAAATGCCCTGACTGCCCCCCCGTTTTTTTGAAAGTTACATTCATGTCATGATATGAAATGTGAGCTTACCATAATCAAAATAATCCTTAATCATATTCCATCATGTATCATTGCACAATTCAAATAATCCTCTGCCCTGATTTTCCATGGGCAGTGTTGCCAGATATTGCGAGAGAAAAAAGCCTAGGAAAACAAGCCCAAAAGAACAATAGGAAGCAGTAATACACAAACAGCCTAAAAAACTTTTTTTTATAGGTCTAACTGTGCCAAAATGCATATTTTCCAACGCATTTGGGGGGTTTGGGGCCCCCGAAAACCCCCCAAATGGTTTTGGGCCCCCCCCAAAAAAAATTTGCCGCCGCCGGCGAGGAAGCCGCCCCCCCCAGCATTTATTAATGCCCCCCCAGTTAATAATTTCTGTATCCGGCCCTGCCCAAGCTGCCAAATATAAAAACAATGAGCTGGCACTTGTAGCCTAGATGTATAATGGCTTGTACTAATGGCTGGTATTTTACTTGCTTAGTAAGGAAAGCTTCCTCTAAACTTGAATCAAAAGTACAGCCAACTTCCAATAGGAAAACCTCTCTGCTGTTCTCATCAATCACAATGACATCCAGTGTGTCTGCAGTTATATTTGCAAATACATAGGGGTCATTGCATTGAAACATTTCTGGTTTCACACAAGAATGTTTGTAAAACAGAGGAATCAAACGTGGGAGAATAATGTCAACAATTCTGTCATGCCTGGCTATGTACAGTCCTTTGTAAACATTACAACCGTTTAATATATGGGACATGGACTCTATGGTCTGATACTGTCCATGGTGTAGGCAGTAAGAGTCATGTTTATTGGGATACCAGATGGACAGATTCAGTTTGGTTGGCAGCACCTGGAAGCGTGCCTTTACCGTGAAGATGAGAATCTCCTCATCAATCGCTGCGTTTTTAAGAATTGAGTGGGACACGGAGTGATCAGCTGACTGCAGGCAGGCGAGCTTCCCTTGCAGCCGTAGTCCTGTCCATCGCTGTTTCCTCTGCTGCGCTCTCAGCGCTAGAAGGTGCGCACGCGCGCCGATGGTGGGGAGCGCGCTTGATGTTCCGTCACGGCTCACTGTTGCGCGCGCGTTGATTGACAGGTCAGTGATCACAGACACACACACACACACACACACACACACACACACACACACACATAGAATATGTACTTAAGTACAGTACTCAAGTAAATTTACTCCGTTACTGTCCACCTCTGAATAATAATAATAATAAATACAGTGAGCGGTAGCTGTCTTTTATCAGCGGTTCAGGGTTAGGGTTCAAATTATAGTCATATAGTCATTTAAATCCAGTTTGAGCAGCATTAGATGGTCTTAAAGGAGTAGTTCACCCAAAAAATTACTTATTTTCTATCAATTGCACTCCCCATGAAGCCTTGAATCCATGGATTTATTTTAGTTTTTGTGGCATTCCTAAGACAATAATTTGATTCCCGTCTCCTACCGGCTAATGTATCCGGTAGGAGACACAAAGTAGATTATTTGTGTCTCCTACCGGATACACACCCGGTCATCAAATTATTGTCTTAGGAATGCCACAAAAACAAAAATAAATCCATGAATTCAAGGCTTCATGGGGAGTGCAATTGATAGAAAATATGTAATTTTTTGGCTGAACTCCTCCTTTAACCATCTGAATGAATTAATGATGTTTTATTTCAAACATTAAAAACACAAAATAATACATTTTTCTGAATCCCTCTTGTTGCTCTTGGTATTATTGAAGATAATATTTGTGTTATTGAAGATAATATTTGTATTTTATGTCCTGATGATGAATTGAGTACATAGGATCACAATGGAAATGACAACAACTGTTACTGCCGTGCTGTTTTAATGATTACTTTGCTTAATAAAGTATTAAATCAATCATTTGTGTCCTGATCCAAGGTGTTAACCCATTAAGACCTGGAACGCAGTGTCATTTTTAGATTTGAGCTAAAAAGCATTTTTTTACACTTTGGCTAATAGCTACTCAAAAATAGCAGATATAGCTTGTAGAGCTACTATTTTTGAAAAAACTTGAACATTTGTGCAAATCTTTCAATATATATCTTTTTAAACCAAACATTTGTAACTCAAATCTTTGCTTCTGGGGGTCCCTGGAACAAAATGTTTTGAGATGGGGGTCCACGGCCAAATACAAATCATTTAGTGAGTCCATGACATGAAAAAGTTTGAGATCCATGTTTCTTTCAAAGAGATTTTAGGATTTAGAAGACATTTTGTAGAATCGGCCTCAGGTCTTAATGAGTTAATAAAGTATTAAATGTATCCTTAGTGTCCTGATCCAAGGTGTTAATAAAGTAGTAAATGTATCCTTTGTGTCCTGAATCCTGATCCAAGGTGTTAATAAAGTAGTAAATGTATCCTTTGTGTCCTGAAGGTGCGGTGCAGCTGTTTGACCTGGGCAGGAGGTCCGGCCGGCCGGTGGCCTCCATAGAGGTGGGGGGGGGCCGGCCACCTGTCTGGCCTTCAACCACAGAGAGCCTGGCTACCTGGCGCTGGGCCAAACACACGGAGGCCTCCATGTCTGGACCCTAAGCGCCGACCTGACGGAGCAGCAGCCCAACGAGATGCTCCGATTGGAGCAGCTGGCCACCGAGGTCGCAGAATGAACCAATGGCGGGAGCCCCCATCAGTTGTTTCCCAAACAGTGGGTCGAGACGGATTGACAAACGGCAATTCCGTGCATAGATGACTAGGAACTCCGCAACTCCGTGCATAGGAGAACCATATCCCCCCCATTAACTTCAATACGAGGCGGAGGCAGTCACGTGACTTTCTCTCTACGCTCTCCCCATCACGGTGAAATAACACAGATTACAAGTCCGTAAATACACAATATTTTCGAGCTGCGTTCGCTTCCAGCGTTCGCGCGTCTTACTTGTTTCAATAAAAAGCAAACATAAAAACGAAATGTTTTTCTAAAATACTCTAAAAAGAAAAACAAAAGTTTTAAGAAATAGTGAAAATAGCAGATCTACAAGAGAACTGTATCCCTATTAATTGTAAAAATTTGGGCCCCAAGTTATGAGTTGCGTGCATGAGCGTGTGCGTGTGTGTGTGTGTGTGTGTGTGTGTGTGTGTGTGCGCGCGCACGTGTGTGTGTCAGTTATTGCAGCGCTGTTCTGTTGCTGTTGTTGTAACACCAAGACACATTCCTAGCAACCGTGTGTTGCCTAGCAATAAACATTTTGATATAATCATATTGTTCAAAGTCCATACGCCTTTGACTAGTATTACATTTTATGCTGAGCGTTGTTACACATACTGTACTGGCTGTAGCTGTTTATTGTTCTATTGTTTCAATAAAATTCCATTGTAAGATACATTGTTTTTTTTCATAACGTAGTGGCCATATTTGCAGTAAGTTAATTAGGTGTTACCCAATGATACTAATGAAGGCTCTGTTCCATTCTGGTCAAACAGAGTCAGGGTGTTGATGTTGGAGCCTTCATTAGTACCATTGGTTCACCTGTGAAGGAAGTCAGGAAGGGGCCCAAAGTTTTTCCAATATGGCTGCTGTGCATAGAACCTATTGTAACTTATCTGCAGGTTAAAACCTTTTTCAGGTTTACATCCTGCCTTGACGTTACCATGAAAACTTTGGGTTTCCCTTGAAAGAGTTGGGAGGCTTTCTTCACACTCAGATCATCTTTGATGCTGTTTGACAGGAACTGTTTTGCTGAAACTTTCCCTAATGGTGTGTCATCCTCCACATGGTAAGTAGTTGGCACACATTTTGGTATGTAATCTCTTTAGTGTGGTGTCCTTCAGTAAAGATGGTGTTACAATCCTTTGGTCTAGGGGAAATGAAGGATTGTCACATACGGGTTGGAAAGTGAAGTCTGGTTTTTATTGACCATTTCTTTTCTTTTCTTGTTTGAATTGCATGATTTGACAATGATGAATCATTTTATGACATGATTTTCAACACTTGATTTTCCACATTAACAGAAGACATGATATATGGGGCATAGGCATGTAACGATTCACTCAACTCACGATACGATTCGAATCACGATTTGAGGTTCACGATACGATTTCTCACGATTTTCTCACGATGTTTTAAACAAAATAATTTTCCAGACAAATGACCGAAAAATCTTTTTCTTTATTATTTCTCTTACACAAATCCAGACCAGTATTTTCTTCTTCTTTTTTACTATACTGTTTGTTTTCTCTTATTCTCTTTACAGGTAGCAAATGACTGGAAACTTTTTTTTTTCTTACACAAATGTCAAATCCAGGTTTCTTTTAACAATAATACTCTTACCCTCTTTTCAAGACTATCAAAGAATGGCTGCCTTTTTATTCCTGAGGTAGATAACGACAACTGTACTGTAAGCCAGGCACAAACTAAGGCATATTTATAGTTTTCTTTGTCTTAACAACAATGAAATACAATTTTAACAATACTCTTACCTCTTTTCAATACTGTATCAAATAATGCCTTTTTATTCTATAGGTATGTAGATATTACATGAAGCCAACTGTAGTGTAAGCCAGTTCCAAACTTTTTCTTTGTCTTAACAAAAATGAAATACAAATTTAAAATAAAGAATAACTTAAAATATATTTTGTCTTAGCAAAAATAAAATGAATTTCAAAACAAGCCCAGATTAAATAAATAAATGATAAATAAAATCTTTTCACATAAACAAACTAGTCTTAGCCTAGCCCACTTGCTCCTTGGAGTTTACATTTTCTCTGTTTAGTTTTTTTTTTACATGTTTTTCTTTAGGAACACCAGCATATCTACATTCTCAGGTAGCAGCTGAGATCTCTGAGCATTCACAATATCCCCAGCTGTTGAAAATGTAGCTCTAAGCGCAAATTCAATAAAGAAGATCTCTGAGTTGTCATTCACAGCTAAGTGTGTACACTTCTAGCCAATCTGGAGTCAGCCAATCAGGCAGTTGGACTCCGCCTTTAAATATCACTGCCTCACTGCTGTCATTCTCTTTCCAGCATGCAACAAGCAAAGTGTACTCTCTCTGTGATCTGTGGCTTACACACAAAGTTTGCAAACGGCAGCTCATCATCAGCCTTTTTCTCTCTTCTTTTTTAGTCAGGGTTTGTTAAGTTGATGTTTGTGTTGAGGATTTACCTCACTCCTTCCATGATTAGGGCTGCTTTCATCAAACACCAGCTGGTGCTACAGCCTAATCCAACAAGCTGACCACACTACTTACAGATGCAATGGTTGCCTTCATTTCCAACCCTGCTTTCAACAGTTTGTGCAGCTATCACGAATAGCCATAATGAATCAGCTAATAATGCTGACTACTCTTGCTACTGTTGCTACAGCTAATGCTAACTCCTGTCTGCAATAGTTTCAGCTAATGCTACCTCTACTCAAACTACTCAAACTGCTGCTAACATAACTACTAATAATTACAGCTATTGCTACTAAAACTGTTGCTATCATTACAGCTCATGCTACAGCTGCTACACCAAGACTGCCAATAAGTACAGCTAATGATACACTACTCAGGCTACTGCTAATCATGTCAACTACAATGTCAAACGCTGCAGTCATGAGTCAGCAAAATCTGCTAAACTGCCTTGCTACTACAGCTTCAGCTAATGCTGCTATTATGACAGTAATCATTACAGCTATGCTACGTCAAACATGAGGTCAGTCATGAGTCAGCTAACACTGCTGACTGCATTGCTACTACAGCTTCAGTTAATGCTAATTCATTGCTACTACAGCTGCTTCAGCTAATGCTACTTTTACTCAGTCTGCTGCTATCATGGCTGTAAACATTACAAGTATACTACTTCAACTGCTATCATGAGGCTAGTATTGAGTGTGCTTATGCCGCGTCTGCATTGCCACTAGGCAGAAGAGTGAACCATCTCATTGTATTATGGAGGGAAAAAAAATAATAATAATAATAAAAAATAAAAATAAAAAGCGTATGCTTCAATTGTTTTGCTATTACTGCTAAAGTCAGCTAATGCTATTCGTACTGCTATTTGTACTACTGCTGCAAACATGAGGTTAATCATGAATTGCTTCTGCTGCTGACTGCATCGCTACTGCAGTTAATCTTTTACTAAAGCTGCTGCTAACATGTCTGCTATCATTACAGCTAATGTAATTTTACTCAGCTGCTGCTATCATGTGCTAAACATTACAGCTATGCTGCTTCTGCTGCTGCCATGAGGTCAGTCACGAGTCTGCTAACACTTCCATCTGCATTGCTACTACAGCTTCAGCTAATGTTACAACTGCTGTAAAAAGCAAGGCTGGTCATAAGCCTGCTAACACTGTCGACTGCATTTACAACTAATGCTACTTTCAACTGCTGCCAACATGATGGTCATGTTAATGCTAAAGTTGCAGTACTAAATTGCTGCCATCATCTCAATGTTCATGTTAATGCTAAAGTTGCAGCACTAAAATTGCTGCCATCATCTCACTGTTCATGTTGATGCTGAAGTTGCAGCACTAAATTGCTGCCATCATCTCAATGTTCATGTTAGTGCTGAAGTTGCGTACTAAATTGCTGCCATCAACACGATGGTCTCCATTATGCTAAAGCTCCTCACTGCATGCTTCTACTGTTCAGATAATGCTAGTCGTTCTTCAACTGCTACTAACTGACTGCTGATCATGATTAGGCTAAAACTGCCATTGACATTGTTTCTGCAGTCAATGCATGCTACTCATACTAGTGCCATCATGATGATCATGCTAATTATGTTGACTGCATTCCTAGGCTACTGCATTAATGCTACTCATTCTGCAATTGCTGGCAAAATGTCTGCTAATCATGATTATGCTAATGATGTGGACTACATTGCTACCACTGCTATAGTCGGCTAATGCTGCTAGTACTAAAATTGCTGCAAACGTGCCGATCATGAACATGCTAAGTTACTACTAGTGCAATGGCCACTACCTCATTAATACTGCATTCATCTACCTCACATTTAGCAATTGAAAGCAATATCACGCAAAGTCATTTATCAGCATTCATTGATATTCTGCTTTGTGCTTCTTTTTCCATGTCCGGCTTAATGCATGGTGATGGGATGCCTAATGCCGATGGGGATGAGTGCTGTTCACCTTGGATACTGGGAAAGTCAGGTTTGCAGGCCTCGTGTCTTCATCAATGCAGACTTCCACTGAGCTATTCACCTCGGTGGCATACATGCCAATACCTAAACATCAGCTTTGTGTTGGCCGTGTAGCCTTCCATCGCCGGCTAAATTTATGTGGCCGTGTAGCCTTCCATTGCTGGCAAAATTTCTGCGACCTAGCTGGTCATCTATGCTGCACGTCATTGTTGTAGAGAGAGAGGGGTCATTCTATGCTGCACGTCATTGTCGTAGAGAGAGAGGGGTCATTCTATGCTGCACGTCATTGTCGGCAAAATTTCTGCTAAATCAGTGGTGATTTCCATCAGACATCTCATGCGCTTAAGCCATCGCTGGCTGCACGTTTTAGTCATTGCTGACTAAATTTCTGCTAAATCAGTGGTGATTTCTGCTAAATCAGTGGTGATTTTCATGAGACATCTCATGCGCTTAAGCCATCGCTGGCTGCACGTTCTAGTCATTGCTGACTACATTTCTGCTAAATCAGTGATGAATTTCATGAAACGTCTCATGCGCTTTAGCCATCGCTGGCTGCACGTTTTAGTCATTGCTGACTACATTTCTGCTAAATCAGTTGTGATTTTCATGAGACATCTCATGCGTTTTAGCCATTGCTGGCTGCACGTTTTAGTCATTGCTGACTAAATTTCTGCTAAATCAGAGGTGATTTTCATGAGACATCTCATGTGTTTTTGCCATCGCTGGCTGCACGTTTTAGTCATTGCTGACAATTTCTGCTAAATCAGTTGTGATTTTCATGAGACATCTCATGCGATTTAACCATCGCTGGCTGCACATTTTAGTCATTGCTGACTAAATTTCTGCTGACCTGGTCGGTCATTCTTTACTAATTATATTCTCATTAATTGCTATATGGCCATGGGCTTTAGCCATCTCTGGCTGCACGTTTTAGTCATTGCTGACTAAATTTCTGCTAAATCAGTGGTGATTTTCATAAGACATCTCATGCACTTTAGCCATCGCTGGCTGCACGTTTAGTCATTGCTGATTACATTTCTGCTGACCTGGTCGGTCATTCTTTACTATTCTCATTCATTGCTTATGGCAATTCCATGCGTTTTAGCCATTGCTGGCTGCATTTTTCTGACCAAGTGGTCATTTCTCAAGCCATTCCATGGCTCTCGCATTGTTTAGCCATTGCTGGCTAACTCGGCTCATGTTGAGCCATCCCATGCGCTTTTAGCCATTGCTGGCTGCATTCCGTGACTCAGTAGTCATTTCATAAGTCATTATATGGCTCTCGCATCATTCTAGCCATTGCTGGCTAGTGGGCCATTTCACGGGTGTAACTTTCCTCTTTAAACTCTTTTCTTTATTTTGGGGCTTTCCTTCCTATTCATCTATGCACGTTAAAATGCAACGGAGTCTAATTGCTGTCAGCCAATCAGTGATTGGGTTTCATTCCATCAAATGGAAGGAAATTATTAAAGTCTTAAAATTACAATAAATCTGTTAATAATGTCTATGCATGGTTGGATAAAGGTCATGTCAACAGATAAGTACGTTTTAAGTGGCAGTGGCGCTAAGGACTCACTAATCCTGAGACAGACGAGCCATGGGTGACGATTTGTGTAAGCAAGTACTTTTCCACTGTGTGACATGAACTTTAGAAAACTGCATATTGTAGGAGATTAGAAAAGTAGAGAAGGGAACCAATCCACAAATATCACTGCATCTAACCTGTCATTTCTCCTTTCAGTCAGCAAGCATCACAGGAATTACTCAACTTTAACATCAAGCTACATGTTCAAAATATCACTGCCTCTAACCTCTCATTCTCCTTCAGTCAGCGACCAAGCAACCCACCTCCAATGGGTATCTGCAGTTGGCGTCAGGAATTACTCCAGCTTAATCATTAAGCTACATGTATCACTATAGCCGTTTTAGCTTACACTTATTTGTTTTAGCTCCTGCTTTTGATTTTGCTATTTTGTCTCATCTGTTTAAGGAAATGGGTAGCTGATATATTGCACTTTTACCTTAGCGCTAAGTATACTCTTGGCTGCTTGTTTTTGCAGAAAATGCACTTAAGACTTCTGGTGATTAGTAGTTTTCGTTCCCTACCTATGTTGAATGCCTTATTGTAAGTCGCTTTGGATAAAAGCGTCTGCTAAATGACTAATGTAGCCGGATTATCCCATATTTCATCGAATTCTGGCCATCCCTTTACAATAGGTTACTTCAGCGTTGTAAATAATTGTACCTCTTCTTCAGGTTGGTGGTCTTCTGTCCCTATGCCATTGCCTTGTTTATTTATCCTGATTCTGCTATCAGCTAAACACTCCAACATGCCTTAAGAACAGTTTCATTTTCAGCTGCATATAGCTGGTGGTGGTGGTTTCTCACGTCATAAAAATTCAAGTAATCGCCGGCCTTTAAGGCCTCTAGCTTTTCATTGCCATCTTAAAATCTACTGTCATTGTTAAATCACGCTCTAGTCCTTTATATTTTCTATTGGACCACCTGGTCATCATGAGCCGTCCTTCTCGAGCCTAGTCGCGGTGCGGCTCCACACAGCAGTGGACATCGCTTTAGGACTCCTGAAGTGCAGGAATCAACAGGTTATTTCATTTCAGGTCTCACCTGACTCGGTAAGACGTTTTGGGGGGTTCTCCCTATTCAGCATATCTTATACATATGTACGTTGCATATGTACGATAAATGTTAACGGAGTCTAATTGCCAAATATGTTTATTGAATAATAAAATGTTTTATTCAATAAAATTCTCATTTACAACAACTCAATCTCTCTCTTATTGAAATGTAGCTCTAAGCGCAAATTCAATAAAGAAGATCTCTGAGTTGTCATTCACAGCTAAGTGTGTACACTTCTAGCCAATCTGGAGTCAGCCAATCAGGCAGTTGGACTCCGCCTTTAAATATCACTGCCTCACTGCTGTCATTCTCTTTCCAGCATGCAACAAGCAACCCACCTCCATCCCCAAACTCCACCATGCCTCAATCGTCTAGAGTTGAGAAGGAAGGAGGTTCTCTGCACTGCCACCACCAGCGTCTAGACTCCGGGGGGGTTCTCCCTATTCAGCATATCTTATACATATGTACGTTGCATATGTACGATAAATGTTAACGGAGTCTAATTGCCAAATATGTTTATTGAATAATAAAATGTTTTATTCAATAAAATTCTCATTTACAACAACTCAATCTCTCTCTTATTGAAATGTAGCTCTAAGCGCAAATTCAATAAAGAAGATCTCTGAGTTGTCATTCACAGCTAAGTGTGTACACTTCTAGCCAATCTGGAGTCAGCCAATCAGGCAGTTGGACTCCGCCTTTAAATATCACTGCCTCACTGCTGTCATTCTCTTTCCAGCATGCAACAAGCAACCCACCTCCATCCCCAAACTCCACCATGCCTCAATCGTCTAGAGTTGAGAAGGAAGGAGGTTCTCTGCACTGCCACCACCAGCGTCTAGACTCCGGGGGGGTTCTCCCTATTCAGCATATCTTATACATATGTACGTTGCATATGTACGATAAATGTTAACGGAGTCTAATTGCCAAATATGTTTATTGAATAATAAAATGTTTTATTCAATAAAATTCTCATTTACAACAACTCAATCTCTCTCTTATTGAAATGTAGCTCTAAGCGCAAATTCAATAAAGAAGATCTCTGAGTTGTCATTCACAGCTAAGTGTGTACACTTCTAGCCAATCTGGAGTCAGCCAATCAGGCAGTTGGACTCCGCCTTTAAATATCACTGCCTCACTGCTGTCATTCTCTTTCCAGCATGCAACAAGCAACCCACCTCCATCCCCAAACTCCACCATGCCTCAATCGTCTAGAGTTGAGAAGGAAGGAGGTTCTCTGCACTGCCACCACCAGCGTCTAGACTCCGGGGGGGTTCTCCCTATTCAGCATATCTTATACATATGTACGTTGCATATGTACGATAAATGTTAACGGAGTCTAATTGCCAAATATGTTTATTGAATAATAAAATGTTTTATTCAATAAAATTCTCATTTACAACAACTCAATCTCTCTCTTATTGAAAGACCCTTTCACTAGGGACAGAGGTGGCTGGTATGGAGAGGAAGGCTTTAGCAAGAGGGGAAAGCAGTGGGTATTGCTTTGCATTTTCCTTCCACCAGTTGAGTGGGCAGCTTTTGAGGGTAATGCATGTTTCATTTCTGTACTTATCCATTTCTTTCTCAATCTCATTGATGGGCTGTGCTGCTGCTGCTGCTGCTGGAGTGAAAGTCCCTCCAAGGAGAACTTCCAAGGCTGTTTTCTTAGGAGGAGGTGGTCCTTCTAGCTCAGGTCCCCCTGCTCTGTCTGTCCCTTCTGCTGTGTCTGTCTGTGTCTGGTCAACAGGCTGTTCTGCTACTGCACTGGTACCTGCTACCACCTCATCACTGGTCTCAGTGGTCTGTAAATAGCAGGAGGAAAAAAAAAACTTTAGTCAATCTAATAGCCAGGGGTCTCATTTATCACAGAAACAACACTTGCTAGACCTATATATCAGGAAGGCATTTAGAAAAGATATAGACTAAGGCAATAAACCACCAAGGCATTAATACAATAACAATGCAAGAAAATAACTAATACAAATTATTTTCAATATTAGAAAGTGAGATAAATTGTTGAGTTAATACCTGGTTGTGAAACTGCACAGCTTTCTCCTTCAGCCTGCTGTACACATCCTGGCGTGTTTCTTCCTGTAGATGAGGCAGGTTGCAGAATCTGGGGTCTAATGCAGTGTACTCCAGCAGGTACTTCTGCGCATCTATGTATCTGATTGGCGAGGATGGCTCTCTTCATGCTGGCCACTGTGGACGAGTCTCCTTCACTGGGTGACAGGCTGTTCTCTATCTGGTGCTTTAAGGGCTCAATGAGAGACACAGTTGGGCTTTTTTCATCACACATCACAGTGGTGGCTGTTTTCAGAGGTTTCAGTAGCTTCAAAATATCATAGGCATCACGTATGTCTGAGGCACTCAGTGTGTCCAGATCACCAGCATTTTTTCGGACTGAATCTGAGACGAGAGTTGCAGCGATAGCTGGTTGCTGCTCCAGATATCTCTCAAGCATATCCATAGTGCTGTTCCAGCGTGTTGCGACATCGATGATTAGCTTGTTATCACCAAGGTTCAGCTGTTTCTGTTTGGCTTTGAACACAGCATATGCTGAAGTGCTTCGGTGGAAGAAGGCTGCAACGCGCCTCACCCGACCTAGTAATCGGCTGACACAATTCACTTTCAAACCCGCCTGCGTGGCCAAGTTTAAAGTGTGGGCAAAACACTTAATATGGGGAGCGAACCCGCCGGCCTCTCTCACCGCAACGTCCATGTTCCTCGCATTGTCCGTAACAATAGCAATGTCACGATTAGGCCTTTTAAGATTCCATTCAGTCACAGCTGTTTTCAGAACGTCACCTATGTTTATTCCAGTGTGCGATTCGTACAGAGGGCGAGTTTGAAGCACACAGTTAACGATCTCCCACTTGCTTGAAATACCATGGGCCGTGATAGTGATATAACTCTCGGTGGCCCTCGACGTCCAGCCGTCTGTTGTAATCGCTATGGCATCTAAATCTTCGAGGCTCTGAATAACCCTTTCTTTTATTTCCTTGTAAAGCGCTGGCATTACTTTATCACTAAAGTGCGGACGTGACGGGAGATGGTATTTTGGCTCCAGCATGTTTACCATTTGCCTAAACCCTTCATTTTCAACAACGGAGAACGGCCTCATATCTTTGGCCATGAAAATAGCGATGGACCTCGTAAGCTCTGTGGCTCTTACACCCGTTGGGGGGAGGGGGGTTCCAAATCCACTCGGCAGCGTTGTTTGGCTTTTGGACACACTTTTCTTTCGGGCTGTACTGGCTGCTGGAGGGGTTGACTGGAGCTTCTCTTTATGATGGCGGTGTACATGCTGCATCATGTTGCTTGTGTTGTTTGTGTAGGGAAGTAACTTCTTGCAATATTTGCAGATTGTGTTTGTTTTGTTTGTTATCTTCTCGCCTTTTTCGTTTTCTGTCTTAGGGAAGCCAAAATGTTTCCACGCCTCTGACTTGAAACTGAATGGTGCCTCCACAATCTCAACATCACTTGTTGCAAACCCCGCCATAACTCACGTTTTTTTTTCTTTTCTCTCTCTCCGTATTAGTCTCACACTCTCTGCTCACTGACTGACTGTGCTCTGCAGCCCTGCATTTACGCCCCGCCTTTGTGTTCTACCGGCACTACGGGTGCCGTAGGACGTCAAACAAGTAGTGACGCAGCACGTTGAACAGGGAATGGAGTTTAACTCGTGTGCACCCTCTGCTGGTTGCATCGCAATGTCATATTTTATTGCATCGATTTAAAGCGTCACCACTTTGAATCGATTTAAATCGATATACGATAAATCGTTACATGCCTAATGGGGCAACTCAATAAATAATCCAAATCAATCTGAACTTAATCTGGAGTTTCAGAAACTGTCTAATCTAACAAATATAAAAATAAAGATTACAGAGTGAGTTCTACTTTAACCTAACTGCACTAAATTAATCTGTCCAAAAGTTTACTGGTACAAAAAGCTGGCGCCCATACACCATTATTAACCAGCAAAGGAAGAATCCAAACTGGTAACAATCTTGACCATCAATGTACCTTCAGAACTACTTGCACCAGCAAGCCTAATGAAGGTTTTACTGAACATAACTAAAGTTAACACATGATATCAACAGAACAAACAATATGGCAGGCGAGCAGGGGACAGCACTACAACAAGTACTGCCAAAGTCCTCAGGTGTTTGGTGTCCTTAAGTAGCCAACCCCAACCAATCACTGGAAGGGCTGATGATTGGCATCCAGCACTCGGCAGATAGGCAGCACCTGGAAGTAACCACACCCACTCACAGACCCACTCTCTGACATACACACTCTACTGTCACACTCTTCCACAGACACTACTGACACATGTAACACCCCCACCCTTAAAATCAAACATCTAACCTGATATTTGTTTACAAGGAGTTACGAGATTACAAGATTTACGCTGATTTACGACAGCCCTATTTCAGGTCTATTTAAGAAGTAGCCTCAACTACTCAAGCGAGCATTACCTGACCCACAGGCTTAATCGAGAAGTAGCCTCAACTACTCTCCAGTGAGGAAACACCTTATAAAGACGCCCCCTGCACTTGCTCAGTCACACACACACAATCAAAAAGTTAAACTGCTTGACTAGTAATCTGACTAACAGTCAGCCAAAGGCTGCCCTGAAACTCTTCATTTTAACTAACCCCCTTAGCAGATACAACCTTTCAAGAACGGAGAGTTACTAAACATTTAGCACCCAACGTTTTAGATCAAAACAAAACATTTGCGAGTTCCAGAATTCAAGAGGGGTGAATACCAAGAATGCAGTGTTACTAATGTAGACACAAACATTTCATACCAAACACACCCTGAGCACCACATAACTACGAGTAGCGATAGTTCTACATAACACATAGTCAACATCATTACATAACACCACACCACACAGTAACGAATATTACTACATAACACAGAGTAGCAACTACCACCACATACTGTACACAAACCAAGTAGACATCACTACATTTAAACATCCACAACTAGTAATCTACATAACAGACAAGACTACGAACCAGCATTGCCATTTTGTGACTGATCCACCCCCTGATGGGCAATTATTTGTTTCTACACAAACGGAATCCACTTCAGACTCACAGAAAGGGGTGCACTAAACCAATGTGCTAAGTGTTTTCGAATTGAACTGTACCTGGACTGGGTGCCTACACGGTCTGCGCAGCAGCGGTACCCAAGGCCTCTGGAGACCCAGATCTCCTCACCGCATCCACGAATACGGATCTCTTTCCTCAACTCAATTTCCTTGAGCTCTATTTGGAAAGCTTTTTCTGTCTCCCCTTCCTCCATTTCCATACGTGCAATGCACTTTTTTGCTCAGGAGTGTGAGGAGCCAGCTGAACCAGCAGAGGAGCTCGAATCTAGGCGCGGTTGTGATGTGCCAGGAGGTTTGGGTTTCACATCAAGCTGTGCCCCATCCGTATCCCCCTTTCAGACACAGTGCTCTCACCACCTATTAATGCCACATCGGCTCCCCCCTTGTCAACAGATGCTCCAACGTTAGACACCTTTGTAACGGGCCGCTCTGGCAAGACCAACACCCCTATGTCCCCCAGTTTACTGAATAAAATCTCTCCTTGATTTTTTTTCAACATCCACCTGTTTACCATAACTCTGAAGTGGTCCTTAATTAACAAATCATCCTTCCTACAATCACATTCACCAATTGACGGATCAGCCACAAATGCTTTCCAATCAAAAACTGCCATTTCCTGCTACTGAACACACTTGAACACTGCTAAACAAACACAGATTTCACTCACCAACTGACAACGAGCCCCCATTTATGTTACAAACGGGTTTCTTTTTTTTCTCCTCTTTTTTTTGGACGAGCCCCCATTTATGTTACAATCCTTTGGTCTAGGGGAAATGAAGGATTGTCACATACGGGTTGGAAAGTGAAGTCTGGTTTTTATTGACCATTTCTTTTCTTTTCTTGTTAGAATTGCATGATTTGACAATGAATGAATTATTTTATGACATGATGTTCAACACTTGATTTTCAACATTAACAGAAGGAATGATATATGGGGCAACTCAATAAATAATCAAAATCAATAAGGATAAATCCTTTTAACAGGACGTTCATGAAAGTCCTTGCGGGCTTGTTTCCAATGAGGGCCTGTGAGCAATTAGGGGTTAAGAGTCTTGCTCAGGGACAAATTTCATTTCATCGAGACACATGCTGGCGTGGCCTGGAATCGTACCTGGGGCAACCAGGGCCTCTGGCTCCCTAGGCGGGCTCACTAACCACTCAGCTATGGCCGCCCCAATCTGAACTCAATCTGGAGACACAAACATAAAAATAAAGATTACAGAGTGAGTTCTACTTTAACCTAACTGCACTAAATTAATCTGTCCAAAAGTTTACTGGTACAAAAAGCTGGCACCCATACACCATTATTAACCAGCAAAGGAAGAATCCAAACTGGTAACAATCTTGACCATCAATGTACCTTCAGAACTACTTGCACCAGCAAGCCTAATGAAGGTTTTACTGAACATAACCAAAGTTAACACATGATATCAACAGAACAAACAATATGGCAGGCGAGCAGGGGACAGCACTACAACAAGTACTGCCAAAGTCTTCAGGTGTTTGGTGTCCTTAAGTAGCCAACCCCAACCAATCACTGGAAGGGCTGATGATTGGCATCCAGCACTCGGCAGATAGGCAGCACCTGGAAGTAACTACACCCACTCACAGACCCACTCTCTGACATACACACTCTACTGTCACACTCTTCCACAGACACTACTGACACATGTAACAATGGAAACTCTTTAGTGTGGTCTCCTTCATTAAAGATGGAATCTCTTTAGTGTGGCCTCCTTCATTAAAGATGGAATCTCTTTAGTGTGGCCTCCTTCAGTAAAGATGGAATCTCTTTAGTGTGGCCTCCTTCAGTAAAGATGGAATCTCTTTAGTGTGGCCTCCTTCAGTAAAGATGGAATCTCTTTAGTGTGGCCTCCTTCATTAAAGATGGAATCTCTTTAGTGTGTGTGTCCTCCTTCAGTAAAGATGGAATCTCTTTAGTGTGGCCTCCTTCATTAAAGATGGAATCTCTTTAGTGTGCATGTCCTCCTTCAGTAAAGATGGAATCTCTTTAGTGTGTGTGTGTGTGTGTGTGTGTCCTCCTTCAGTAAAGATGGAATCTCTTTAGTTTGGCCTCCTTCAGTAAAGATGGAATCTCTTTAGTGTGTGTGTGTGTGTGTGTGTGTGTGTGTGTGTGTGTGTGTGTGTGTGTGTGTGTGTGTGTGTGTGTGTGTGTGTGTGTGTGTGTGTGTGTGTGTGTCCTCCTTCAGTAACTTATGGAATCTCTTTAGTGTGTGTGTCCTCCTTCAGTAAAGATGGAATCTCTTTAGTGTGGCCTCCTTCAGTAAAGATGTAATGTCTTTAGTGTGGTCTCCTTCAGTAAAGATGGAATCTCTTTAGTGTGTCCTCCTTCAGTAAAGATGTGAGATTGTAGTGGTCATGCACTACATAATCCTCCTATAATTTGGGACGCGACGCGCGACAGTGTTGGGGGGTTGGCGGCGCGACGGGACGCGCAATAACCCCACGTTTGCTAACTACTTTCGCCTACGCACTTCACCGGGTATGGTCTGGTAATAATAATAATAATAATAATCAAAAACAAGTTACAAAGTGCTTTACAATAACAGTTAAAAAAATATAATCAGACATTAATTTCATAAAGTACATAGTACAACAGTTCATAATCTAGGAGAAAGCTGTGCGATAGAGGTGAGTTTTTAGAAGAGATGGACACTGAGTTTGCCTGCCTGAGGCCCCCAGGCAGTGAGTTCCACAGCCGAGGGGCCCGAACGGCTAAAGCCAGGTCGCCCTTTGTGACAAGGCCAGACTTTGGTACCGCCAATAAGGCCCTGCTCGGGTCAACAAGGTAATAAAAACCTGATCAACTTGTATCTGACACAGC
Organism: Gymnoscopelus braueri; assembly: GCF_963280865.1. NCBI lineage: Eukaryota > Metazoa > Chordata > Actinopteri > Myctophiformes > Myctophidae > Gymnoscopelus > Gymnoscopelus braueri. Next base: position 9,501,792 of record NC_137611.1, read on the forward strand.
ACTATAACACACACACACACACACACACACACACACACACACACACACACACACACACACACACACACACACACACACACACACACACACACACACACACACACACAAACTCCTTTGTCATGCTGCAATGTCAGAAGGAAGCAAAGCAAAAATTATGCACCTGTACATAAATATAACAAGATAAGAGAACAATAAAGAGTAAACTTGAACCTTGGTGTGGGTGTGGAGGACAGATTATATAACCTGGTAATTAAAATATATATTTTTATTATCAAGTATCAGCTTGTACCTGGTTGACACTGAGTGACTAACTATAACCTGGTAATAAAAAAAACATTTTATTATCAATTATCAACTTGTACCTGACGCTGTGACACTGTGTGACTGCAGACATTCAACGTTTTAGATCAAAACAGAACATTTGCGAGTTCCAGAATTCAAGAGGGGTGAATACCAAGAATGCAGTGTTACTAATGTAGACACAAACATTTCATACCAAACACACCCTGAGCACCACATAACTACGAGTAGCGATAGTTCTACATAACACATAGTCAACATCATTACATAACACCACACCACACAGTAACGAATATTACTACATAACACAGAGTAGCAACTACCACCACATACTGTACACAAACCAAGTAGACATCACTACATTTAAACATCCACAACTAGTAATCTACATAACAGACAAGACTACGAACCAGCATTGCCATTTTGTGACTGATCCACCCCCTGATGGGCAATTATTTGTTTCTACACAAACGGAATCCACTTCAGACTCACAGAAAGGGGTGCACTAAACCAATGTGCTAAGTGTTTTCGAATTGAACTGTACCTGGACTGGGTGCCTACACGGTCTGCGCAGCAGCGGTACCCAAGGCCTCTGGAGACCCAGATCTCCTCACCGCATCCACGAATACGGATCTCTTTCCTCAACTCAATTTCCTTGAGCTCTATTTGGAAAGCTTTTTCTGTCTCCCCTTCCTCCATTTCCATACGTGCAATGCACTTTTTTGCTCAGGAGTGTGAGGAGCCAGCTGAACCAGCAGAGGAGCTCGAATCTAGGCGCGGTTGTGATGTGCCAGGAGGTTTGGGTTTCACATCAAGCTGTGCCCCATCCGTATCCCCCTTTCAGACACAGTGCTCTCACCACCTATTAATGCCACATCGGCTCCCCCCTTGTCAACAGATGCTCCAACGTTAGACACCTTTGTAACGGGCCGCTCTGGCAAGACCAACACCCCTATGTCCCCCAGTTTACTGAATAAAATCTCCTTGATTTTTTTTCAACATCCACCTGTTTACCATAACTCTGAAGTGGTCCTTAATTAACAAATCATCCTTCCTAAAATCACATTCACCAATTGACGGATCAGCCACAAATGCTTTCCAATCAAAAGCTGCCATTTCCTGCTACTGAACACACTTGAACACTGCTAAACAAACACAGACTTCACTCACCAACCGACAACGAGCCCCCATTTATGTTACAAACGGGATTCTTTTTTTCCCCTCTTTTTTTTGGACGAGCCCCGCCCATTTATGTTACAATCCTTTGGTCTAGGGGAAATGAAGGATTGTCACATACGGGTTGGAAAGTGAAGTCTGGTTTTTATTGACCATTTCTTTTCTTTTCTTGTTAGAATTGCATGATTTGACAATGAATGAATTATTTTATGACATGATTTTCAACACTTGATTTTCAACATTAACAGAAGACATGATATATGGGGCAACTCAATAAATAATCAAAATCAATCTGAACTTAATCTGGAGTTTCAGAAACTGTCTAATCTAACAAACATAAAAATAAAGATTACAGAGTGAGTTCTACTTTAACCTAACTGCACTAAATTAATCTGTCCAAAAGTTTACTGGTACAAAAAGCTGGCACCCATACACCAATATTAACCAGCAAAGGAAGAATCCAAACTGGTAACAATCTTGACCATCAATGTACCTTCAGAACTACTTGCACCAGCAAGCCTAATGAAGGTTTTACTGAACTTAACTAAAGTTAACACATGATATCAACAGAACAAACAATATGGCAGGCGAGCAGGGGACAGCACTACAACAAGTACTGCCAAAGTCCTCAGGTGTTTGGTGTCCTTAAGTAGCCAACCCCAACCAATCACTGGAAGGGCTGATGATTGGCATCCAGCACTCGGCAGATAGGCAGCACCTGGAAGTAACCACACCCACTCACAGACCCACTCTCTGACATACACACTCTACTGTCACACTCTTCCACAGACACTACTGACACATGTAACAATGGAATCTCTTTAGTGTGGTCTCCTTCAGTAAAGATGGAATCTCTTTAGTGTGGCCTCCTTCAGTAAAGATGGAAACTCTTTAGTGTGGCCTCCTTCAGTAAAGATGGAATCTCTTTAGTGTGGCCTCCTTCAGTAAAGATGGAATCTCTTTAGTGTGGCCTCCTTCAGTAAAGATGGAATCTCTTTAGTGTGGCCTCCTTCAGTAAAGATGGAATCTCTTTAGTGTGGCCTCCTTCAGTAAAGATTGAATCTCTTTAGAGTGGCCTCCTTCAGTAAAGATGGAATCTCTTTAGTGTGGCCTCCTTCATTAAAGATGGAATCTCTTTAGTGTGGCCTCCTTCATTAAAGATGGAATCTCTTTAGTGTGGCCTCCTTCATTAAAGATGGAATCTCTTTAGTGTGGCCTCCTTCAGTAAAGATGGAATCTCTTTAGTGTGGCCTCCTTCAGTAAAGATGGAATCTCTTTAGTGTGGCCTCCTTCATTAAAGATGGAATCTCTTTAGTGTGGCCTCCTTCATTAAAGATGGAATCTCTTTAGTGTGGCCTCCTTCAGTAAAGATGGAATCTCTTTAGTGTGGCCTCCTTCATTAAAGATGGAATCTCTTTAGTTTGGCCTCCTTCATTAAAGATGGAATCTCTTTAGTGTGGCCTCCTTCAGTAAAGATGGAATCTCTTTAGTGTGGCCTCCTTCAGTAAAGATGGAATCTCTTTAGTGTGGCCTCCTTCATTAAAGATGGAATCTTTTTAGTGTGCGTGTCCTCCTTCAGTAATGATGGAATCTCTTTAGTGTGGCCTCCTTCATTAAAGATGGAATCTCTTTAGTTTGGCCTCCTTCATTAAAGATGGAATCTCTTTAGTGTGTGTGTCCTCCTTCAGTAAAGATGGAATCTCTTTAGTGTGGCCTCCTTCATTAAAGATGGAATCTCTTTAGTGTGCGTGTCCTCCTTCAGTAAAGATGGAATCTCTTTAGTTTGGCCTCCTTCAGTAAAGATGGAATTTCTTTAGTGTGGCCTCCTTCAGTAAAGATGGAATCTCTTTAGTTTGGCCTCCTTCAGTAAAGATGGAATTTCTTTAGTGTGGCCTCCTTCATTAAAGATGGAATCTCTTTAGTGTGGCCTCCTTCATTAAAGATGGAATCTTTTTAGTGTGCGTGTCCTCCTTCAGTAAAGATGGAATCTCTTTAGTGTGTCCTCCTTCAGTAAAGATGAAATCTCTTTAGTGTGGCCTCCTTCAGTAAAGATGGAATCTTTTTAGTGTGGCCTCCTTCAGTAAAGATTGAATCTCTTTAGAGTGGCCTCCTTCAGTAAAGATGGAAACTCTTTAGTGTGGCCTCCTTCATTAAAGATGGAATCTCTTTAGTGTGGCCTCCTTCAGTAAAGATGGAATCTCTTTAGTGTGGCCTCCTTCATTAAAGATGGAATCTCTTTAGTGTGTGTGTCCTCCTTCAGTAAAGATGGAATCTCTTTAGTTTGTCCTCCTTCAGTAAAGATGGAATCTCTTTAGTGTGGCCTCCTTCAGTAAAGATGGAATCTCTTTAGTGTGGCCTCCTTCATTAAAGATGGAATCTCTTTAGTGTGTGTGTCCTCCTTCAGTAAAGATGGAATCTCTTTAGTTTGGCCTCCTTCAGTAAAGATGGAATCTCTTTAGTGTGTGTGTGTGTGTGTGTGTGTGTGTGTGTGTGTGTGTGTGTGTGTGTGTATGTGTTGTGTGTGTGTGTGTGTGTGTGTGTGTGTGTGTGTGTGTGTGTGTGTGTGTGTGTGTGTGTGTGTGTGTGTGTGTGTGTGTGTGTGTGTGTGTGTGTCCTCCTTCAGTAAAGATGGAATCTCTTTAGTGTGTGTGTGTGTGTGTGTGTGTGTGTGTGTGTGTGTGTGTGTGTGTGTGTATGTGTTGTGTGTGTGTGTGTGTGTGTGTGTGTGTGTGTGTGTGTGTGTGTGTGTGTGTGTGTGTGTGTGTGTGTGTGTGTGTGTGTGTGTGTCCTCCTTCAGTAAAGATGGAATCTCTTTAGTGTGTGTGTGTCCTCCTTCAGTAAAGATGGAATCTCTTTAGTGTGGCCTCCTTCAGTAAAGATGGAATCTCTTTAGTGTGGTCTCCTTCAGTAAAGATGGAATCTCTTTAGTGTGGCCTCCTTCAGTAAAGATGGAATCTCTTTAGTGTGGTCTCCTTCAGTAAAGATGGAATCTCTTTAGTGTGTGTGTGTCCTCCTTCAGTAAAGATGGAATCTCTTTAGTGTGGCCTCCTTCAGTAAAGATGGAATCTCTTTAGTGTGGTCTCCTTCAGTAAAGATGGAATCTCTTTAGTGTGTCCTCCTTCAGTAAAGATGTGAGATTGTAGTGGTCTTGCACTACATAATCCTCCTATAATTTGGGACGCGACGCGCGACGGTGTTGGGGGGGTGGCGGCGCGACGGGACGCGCAATAACCCCACGTTTGCTAACTACTTTCGCCTACGCACTTCACCGGGTATGGTCTGGTAATAATAATAATAATAATAATAATAATAATAATAATAATAATAATAATCATTAACAAGTTACAAAGTGCTTTACAATAACAACAGTTAAAAAAATATAATCAGACATTAATTTCATAAAGTACATAGTACAACAGTTCATAATCTAGGAAAAAGCTGTGCGATAAAGGTGAGTTTTTAGAAGAGATGGACACTGAGTTTGCCTGCCTGAGGCCCCCAGGCAGTGAGTTCCACAGCCGAGGGGCCCGAACGGCTAAAGCCCGGTCGCCCTTTGTGACAAGGCCAGACTTTGGTACCGTCAATAAGGCCCTGCTGGATGATCTCAGGCAGCGGCCTGGCTTATAAGGAGTTAAATCACATATATACACAGGAGCCTATTCTAAAACTCACAGGTAACCAATGAAGGGCTGCAAGGACTGGTGTAATGTACTCACCTCTCTTGGATGGATCTCTCTATACTCTTTGGGACTTGCTGTCCAGTCTGGTTGTGAAGTGGTCAGCCATGAGAGGTACCTTATTAACCCATTAAGACGTGAAGCCCATTCTACGAAATGTCTTAGTTTTCTTAGAAAACTTGTTGTTGCTATATCAGTGGTGCTCAAAACATTTTCATGTCAAGGACCCCCAAAACTGTATGGTATGTATTTGGCCGTGGACTCCCAATCTCAAAATATAAAAGATTGGAGTTAACAGAAGTAAATTGAGATATCTTTATTTGACTTTTTAAGAACCTCAGAATTAAAATATACCACCACAAAGATAAATAAGTGACAATTACGGCCACCATAATTTGATGGATATGCCCCCTGTTATGTAGAACAATCTGCGGGACTATAGCCCCAACAACATGTTGCTGCTGTATTTGTAGAAGTTGAATCTTGAATATGCAGCACAATTCTAAAGTTTTAATTCACTGCAGGAGGATTTATGTTTTGTTATTGAAAACTGAACATTCTTACGATAGGTAGGATAGTCCTCATTAATTATTTTCAGTTAAGACATATGCTTGAATGAGAGTGATTAGGCCATAACATGTTACAGCACTTTATAAATAAACAATGAGTTCATAATATGTGATAGAAAAATCATGAGTAGTACATCCCTAATCCCTAATTAAACCAATCAAAACAAACAAAATATAATATGATATAAATAATAATTAACAATCACAGCCTTTAGCACTAAAGGACAGTGAAGAGTTTAAGTAAAAGTCATGTAAAGTGTCATGAATGAAGGACTCATCTTCATTCCTCTCATACCATTTACAGTCCTTACAGCCTATCAGGATGATACATATACATGTAGAATGAATAATAAGGATTGTAGGCCTGCTGTCTTGTTTCTTCTTAAACATTATTTCTGTGTTGTGACATTGTCTGTCTGTCTGTCTGTCTGTCTGTCTGTCTGTCTGTCTGTCTGTCTGTCTGTCTGTCTGTCTGTCTGTCTGTCCGTCCCTGCTCGGGTCAACAAGGTAATAAAAACCTGATCAACTTGTATCTGACACAGCACTATAACACACACACACACACACACACACACACACACACACACACACACACACACACACACACACACACACACACACACACACACACACACACACACACACACACACACACACACACACACAAACTCCTTTGTCTTGCTGCAATGTCAGCAGGAAGCAGAGCAAAAATAAGTTGTACTCTTATGCACCTGTACATAAATATAACAAGATAAGAGAACAATAAAGAGTAAACTTGAACCTTGGTGTGGGTGTGGAGGACAGATTATATAACCTGGTAATTAAAATATATATTTTTATTATCAAGTATCAGCTTGTACCTGACACTGAGTGACTAACTGTAACCTGGTAATAAAAAAAATCATTTTATTATCAATTATCAACTTGTACCTGACGCTGTGACACTGTGTGACTGCAGTCATTCAACATTTAACCCATTAAGACAGGGAACGCATCTGTGTGTCATTTTAAGATTTTTTTGTCTATTCAAAAATAGCAGATATACAAGCTCATAGCGCGGCACTGAGTGCCGCGCTATGAGCTTGTAGATCTGTTATTTTTTGAAAAATCTTGTAATTTTTTGCAAATCTTTGAATGTATATTTTTTAAAGCGAACATTTTTAACCCTGTTACAACTTCTAGGGCTCCCTGGAACAAAATTTTTGAGATGGGGGTCCGCGGCCAAATACATGTCATTTTTGAGAACCACTGATATTGTAGCAACATAGGATTCAGAAGACAGAAGCAAAGATTTGAGTTACAAATGTTCACTTTAAAAATATATTTATATTCAAAGATTTGCAAGAATTTTCACGATTTAAAAAAAAAATGCAGATTTACAAGCTCATAGCGTGGCACTACGAAGATCAACTTGTAGATCTGCTATTTTTGAATAGCCAAAAGAAATCTTAAAATGGCACACAAATGCGTTGCCGGTCTGAATGGATTAAACTTGACTTTCTACAGACGCTCATCAGGACGTGTGAGGTAAGAAACAGACAATACAATAATGTTCTACAGTAAGTTATATTTGAAGCAGATGAAAAATGCATCTTTCTTATTTTGTTTAAGATTTTGTTCCTCTTTTTCTGTTCTTGTTTTTTTGGTGAGTTCTTAAACAAACAAAGATGGGAGACAAACATTATAATGCATTGTGAATACAAAATCAGGGAATGAGAAATGAAGATGTGAATGGAGGAGGAAGTAGAGAGAATAAGAGATGTTTTGTACTAATCTCCAGTCATGGAAAATAATAGAAAACATGTCTCATCTGCATTCACTTCTAATGGGAACCATGGAATTGTATTATCCCACCCCCTTCTTTTGTTTTATCAGCCCAAAAAAAAAATGAACACCGAAAGATATAGTATATAATATAATTAAATTCAAGGAAGAGCATTAAGGAAGAGTGGGCTCCTCCAAGTAACATTTTGTCCAAAATGTAAAAAAAAATATATTGTGTCTGAAAAATGTGTCTGCTACTGGTCAAAGCTGCTACATGTCGCGATTCTAGAATCAGTAGAAAACAGCCAATTAAATTAGATTTTTTTGTTTTGTGTTTTTCTTTTTTTTTTAATGTTGAAGAAGGTTTGTATTGCAAAAGATAGTCGTTTTAGAATCATTAAGTGGTTTAAATGACATTACAAAAACAGCTGTGTTTGAGTCTGGTTTCTGTCGGTCTTGTGTGGGTGGAGAGTGAGGGACAACACTTGCATGAGTAGTTTTGGTAGGTCGTTGAATCCATTGTTCTCCGGTTACACTCTCCTAATCCTAAGTAACTAAGTACATTTACTCAAGCACTAGTTGTATAAAAATATAACATTGTAGCGAACACAGCAGCTAGGTGAGGGCGGCCCCAGCTAAACAACAGGCCGCTCGACGTTCGTTTGTAGGCCTATGGAAGTATTTCACTGAAGATTGGACAAAAAAAACGTTGGTGTGGCGAAGCTCGTAGCTTAGCATTGTTAGCTCACCGTCAAGCGTCATGGCTGAACTTACACCTCGTGTTTGCATTTCTCCATTTACAACTCGTACATCTACATAAACGTTCAGATTTCAAATATAAAGTGCTTATCTCATGGCCACGGATGTTATAATTATGTACGGGCCCTCATAAGTACCCGTATCTTCCGTATTGTTCAATAAAAAGCATTTTGATCCGATTGGTGGCCTTTGTCTCCGTTTTTTTTCAACTACGCGACCGTATCGGTTGGGAGGAGTATTGCACTCTGATACATTATAAGTCGATGAGAAAATGGCCGCCGATCGGATTAAAATGCTTTTTATAGAACAATACGGAAGATACGGGTACTTAGACCCACCCGAAGTGAATTGTAACATCCGTGGCCATGGGTTAAGCACTTTATATTTGAAATCCAAACATTTATGTAGATGTACAGGCTGTAAATGAACAAAGTGCAAACACCAGGTTGCAGTTCAGCAAAAACGTCACGACGAGCTAACGAGGATGCAGTGCATTAGACAGTGTTGCCCTATTATTATAAGCGACTTTGGGCTTGTTTTCCTGTAAAGTCGCTTATAAATATTTAGTTGCTGTTTGCTTTTGTTTTGGCTTGTTTCTAAAGTGTAGCTGCTAATTTGGGCTTGCTTTCGGGCTCAAGTGGTGAAACTGGTCGTTTCTTTTGGGCTTGTTTTCATAGACCTCGTAGCTTGTTTCTCTCACAGAACAACACCAGCACTGAATTTTATAAATACATTTACTTACATTGGCTATTTGAAAATTGCCGATCTACAAGCATGCATTGTGAGCTTGTAGATCTGCTATTTTCAAATAAATATTTTATTAAATCTATTATGATGATGATTATTTAATATACCTATTTTTTACAATACAGATCCTATATGGGGGTCCCTGGCACTAAATATTTTATAGAGTGATTAGAGGAGTGGCTAGGCTGAATAAATTACCCATTGTTCATGCCCATTACCTGGAGCTGAGACGTGCTAGAAGTGACAATTCTTTAGAAGGGATTTTCTCAGTTTGCACTATTATAGATAACAAGATTCAAATGGTCACATCTTCTTCAAATATGTTCCTATTTCAATGAACGATACATCATATGAAAGCTTATATTCTGTACTTTAATCTGTAAGAAAACAACTTGCGGCATTAAGCATTGTACCCAGTCACAAATGGTCTTAAAGGAGTAGTCCAGCAGGCCAAAAATTACTTATTTTCTATAGGTGGTAGTCTCTGCCGTTCATCAAATCATTGGCTTGGGAATGTGAAAAAAATTATAATTCATGGGGTGTGTAACTTATTGATTGAAAATAAGTCATTTTTGGCCGGTCATCAAATTATTGGCTCAGGAATGCGACAAAATCTGATAAATCTTGATGATTACTTACAATGCTTCATGGAGTGTGTAATTGATAGACAATGAGTAATTATTTGGGTGAACTACTCCTTTAAGTATTGTAAAGTATACTTGATGTGAACATGCACGGTACATCATTATCAGACCTACATTTATACTTCTTGTTTATGCTCAAAATATAGAAATATTAGACCTTAATTGGCGAATTTTCAAGCATGTTCTAATCATGTATACTTTACATTACTTAATGACAATTTTACATCGAGGTGCCCACTCTACCTTAGTGCCCACTCTTCCAGAGTGCCCTCTTTTCTTCCTTAGTGCCCACTCTTACTGTTAGGCTGTTAACGTGCCCCATAGAGGTATGCCGTGCCCGTGACTCACAGGCAGTGTTGCCATGTCTGCTTATTATAAGTGACTTTGGGCTTGTTTATTGTGTAGTTGTTTTTTTGGTCTTGTTTCTAAAGTGTAGTTGTTTTTTTGGTCTTGTTTCTAAAGTGTAGTTGTTTATTTGGTCTTGTTTCTAAAGTGTAGTTGTTTATTTGGTCTTGTTTCTAAAGTGTAGTTGTTTATTTGGTCTTGTTTCTAAAGTGTAGTTGTTTATTTGGTCTTGTTTCTAAAGTGTAGTTGTTTATTTGGTCTTGTTTCTAAAGTGTAATTGTTTATTTGATCTTGTTTCTAAAGTGTTGTGAAGTATATTCTTGGTTCCAACAGTGGCTGTATCAGTTCCCTGGAGAAAGGTTTAAAAAGGGAAGTTCCAGTCCAAGGATTTGAAGTCAGGCATCATTTTATTTCTGCCCAACAGGCTACTGCCTTGTGGGTCTGATTAGCAGCACACCGCATCACATACAAGCATGTCATTTTATACTGTACACTTTCTGTCAACAAAAGGAGGAGCTAGGTGGTTTAAAACCCAGCCCCCTAGGCCTATCACATCAAATACCTGAGTACTGGGGGTCGTGGCCGAGCCCCGCCCACACTCTGTTGAAATACGTTTGCATGTGTTTACAATGTTCCAACTTACTATGTCCAATTATCAAACTTCACTTTTGCACAAACTCATATTATAAAATCATTGTTTAACATCTTGTTAGCTTTGATATAAGACCACACATATATGTATTCCACCTTGTATGAGTGATTTAGACAAAAAGAGACGATTAAATAGCCTGACATTGTTCCTTAGATTCAAGAAGAACAGTTACGTACAATTAGCTGGTTTCTTCCCCAACCACATTTGTTCACACTTGTGTACTTACTATAGAATAAGCTTTTACTGTGAACTAGTTATAATTACAAGAATTCACTTAAGTCTATTTCTTTACCAGCTGGCTGTGGGGAGAGAGAGAGACAGAACAGATGCATTCACCTCAGCCATCTCCCTTGCATAAGGACAATAGTATTGTAATCAACCGCTTGGTAACAAAAGACTTGGCTCAAAGACTTGTTTTGGGTTCACACTTAAAGCCGGGAGCTCCAGCTCCAGGACAAAGACCAGGATCTTAAAGGGTTGACTGATCAACACATCAATAGCAGAGACAGGCATCTGGTATTCAAATCTAGGGGGTTTGCTATGTAACTGCATTATGCTCCAATCCTGGGTAATTTTCCACTGACTGCAAGCTGAAATCCACCTAATTTTGTATCTCAGTATGGAATATGATTAATGATATGGAACTTATGTTTGAAGGGATACTTCAGTTGTTTATTTGATCTTGTTTCTAAAGTGTAGTTGTTTATTTGGTCTTGTTTCTAAAGTATAATTGTTTATTTGATCTTGTTTCTAAAGTGTAGTTGTTTATTTGGGCTTGTTTCTAAAGTGTAATTGTTTATTTGATCTTGTTTCTAAAGTGTAGTTGTTTATTTGGGCTTGTTTCTAAAGTGTAGTTGTTTATTTGGTCTTGTTTCTAAAGTGTAATTGTTTATTTGGTCTTGTTTCTAAAGTGTAGTTGTTTATTTGGTCTTGTTTCTACATTTTATTATTATTACTATTATTTAAACCAGTTGTTCTGAAATATAATGGAACCCCAAATTAATGTAAAGGCTATTTGTCTGAAATTGTGCCAGGGACCCCCCAGTACCAGATTTGTGTTGTTAGAATGTTTTTTGAAAATGTATTTCAAGATATTTTGAAAATAGCAGATCTACAAGCTTGTGACGTGTCGTGAGCTTGTAGATCTGCTATTTTCAAATAGCATGTATAATTATAGGTTGTATTTGTCCAGTTACCCTGTGACCCTTACTCCCCCCCCCTCTCTCTTCAGTGAACAATGGCACAGTCCAGCAACCCTGTAACCCTTACTCTCCCCCCCTCTCTTCAGTGAACAATGGCACAGTCCAGCTACCCTGTAACACTTATCTCTCTTCAGTGAACAATGGCACAGTCCAGCTACCCTGTAACACTTACTCCCCTCTCTCTTCAGTGAACAATGGCACAGTCCAGCTACCCTGTAACACTTACTCCCCTCTCTCTTCAGTGAACAATGGCACAGTCCAGCTACCCTGCAGATCTAGCAGTGATTGGTGAGAAGAGTCTGGATCAGAGCTGGAAGGTGATTGGTGCAGGAGGATTTGGTCAAGTCTTCAAGGCCAGACATCTTCAGTGGAGATGGGATGTGGCCATTAAACTGTTATGTCCTGATAACGGGTAAGTGGAGATGTTACTGAGTGCTGATTCAATCCAGGAACGCATCTACAAATGTCTTCTAAATCCCAACAGGTTTCTGAAAAACGTACAGTATGTTGCTATATCAGTGGTGCTCAAACTTTTTCATGTCAAGGACCCCCAAAATGATATGTATTTGTTCGCGGACCCCCATCTCAAAATATTTAGTTCCAGGGACCCCCCAGAAGCAAAGATTTGAGTTACAAGAGATAGGTAGACCCTATCTCACGTTTGGTGAGTATTGGAGCAACGGTGGCTTGTGGCCCCCAGGGTACCCTGATGTGGCCCCTGGTGTGACTATTGTCATGCCAGACCCCTGAACAGTGTTGGTGGCAAGTTTTGTGTGGATCGGAGCAACGGTGCGCCTCGTAGGTCCACTTGTAACGTTTGTGACGTCCACTGTTGGTCCACCGTCCAATCATTAGGCAACTTGAATATAGGATTTATATTTATATTGTAGCTTGTGTCGTACGTGATGCACTTCTAGAGCCACAACACTTTGTGTTACTTCTCCCAGGCTGCTGAGTAGACTCTGATGTTACTAATGTAATCTCACTTATGAATCCATGAGATTAATTAGTTGCATTTGGACTTTAACTGGGGATCTAGCCTAGAATGGATGGAATCGGCTAAATCCATCACGTTGCTTGTCAAGACAGGTGGAGTTGAATTAGTTTAAACTGTACAGGCCACACCTCAATGATCCATGCCTGTAGTAATTAGTAATTAGTTTAAACTGTACAGGCCACACCTCAATGATCCATGCCTGTAGTAATTAGTAATTGGTTTAAACTGTACAGGCCACACCTCAATGATCCATCCCTGTAGTAATTAGTAATTAGTTTAAACTGTACAGGCCACACCTCAATGATCCATGCCTGTAGTAATTAGTAATTAGTTTAAACTGTACAGGCCACACCTCAATGATCCATGCCTGTAGTAATTAGTAATTAGTTCAAACTCTACAGGCCACATCTCAATGATCCATCCCTGTAGTAACACAAAGATCTTTATTTCTCTCTCCTCTGCGGGAGAGGGAGGGAAAGTGACATACTGTATATCACATCAGATATGTGTCATCTTCAGATCATTCTCAGATAAGGATTTACTTCGTGAGGCTGAAATGATGCGACGGGCAGAGAGCCCCTATGTCATAAGGGTCCTGGGGGTCTTCAGGGGCCGTGCAAACCAGTCCCCCTTCACACACGTGGGTCTGGTCATGGAGCTGATGGAGAGAGGATCCCTCGAATCCTTGCAGGTCAGCTTTTTTACTCTTTAAGGCTTAAAAAGAACAATAATGAATTATATCTGATAACAGCAACAAGACAATGAAACAAATAACGAATCACAATAATAAACTGAACATACATAAGTTATGTTAAAATGTATAGTTATTTTTGGAATATTTGGATCATTGCCCGCCTCCGGCCCTCTCTGACATTCTCAGCTGAAACACTCATTCATCCATTCATTACATCCAAAACACTCATTCATCCATTCATTACATCCCGGCTTGATTACTGTAACAGTGTGTTCAACGACTTGATTACTGTAACAGTGTGTTCAACGACTTGATTACTGTAACAGTGTCCTCAACGACTTGATTACTGTAACAGTGTCCTCAATGACTTGATTACTGTAACAGTGTCCTCAACGACTTGATTACTGTAACAGTGTCCTCAATGACTTGATTACTGTAACAGTGTCCTCAATGACTTGATTACTGTAACAGTGTCCTCAATGACTTGATTACTGTAACAGTGTCCTCAATGACTTGATTACTGTAACAGTGTCCTCAACGACTTGATTACTGTAAAAGTGTCCTCAACGACTTGATTACTGTAACAGTGTCCTCAACGACTTGATTACTGTAACAGTGTCCTCAATGACTTGATTGCTGTAACAGTGTCCTCAATGACTTGATTACTGTAACAGTGTCCTCAACGACTTGATTACTGTGACAGTGTCCTCAACGGCATCACCTCCAAAGTCCTCAACAAACTCTTTCAATACTTTCAAAACTCTGATGCCCGTCTGTTCACCAGTACCTGTTCCAGAGACCAGATTACACCTGTCCTCCATGACCTACACTGGCTTCCTGTCAAACTAAGAATCCACTACAAAATCCTGTTTACCACCTACAAGGCACTCAATAATCTGGCTCCCCCTACCTCTCTGATCTTCTCAAACCGTATGTCCCCTCCCGTTCCCTCAGGTCCAGCGACGCCAACGTCCTAGAGGTCCCCAAGACCAAGTACCGTACCTGGGGGGACAGGGCTGTCTCTGTTGCTGCTCCCTCCCTCTAGAATGCACTCCCCAACCATAATTAAGACGCCCCCTCCCTCACTTCCTTCAAAACCACACTCAAAACCCACCTCTTCAGGATAGCCTTTCCCAGCTGAGTCCGAATTAAAATCTCTCCCCAACCCATGCTTAGCCTTTTAGCATTTTTAATCTAGCAAGGACGACTTCATTGTTCTCATGAATGCTCATGATACAATTATTTAAAGGGACTACACCATGAATTTAAAAAAGAATAATAATATTTAATATCATATTGTTTATGTCCCTCAAACGTTTTTCAAAAGGTTTGAGCCTAAATCAAGCCTCAGATATACTCATTCCAACTAACTTCTCTCTGGCTTATAAAGCAGCTTTCACCTGCAATACCACATTGTCCTGTTTGGCACGGGGCGCTATTGAGCCAGTTTGTATGCATGTTATCCCCTGGTTCTGTGTGGAAAAAGTAAAAAAGAAAAATAAGGAGAAAAAAATGAAGAAAAAAAATAATATATATATTTTTTTGGAACTGAAAAACGGGAGGGATTGTACCCTAACGTGACGTCCGTGTTTCCTGTCTGTGACCAGCTAATATCCGGCACTGTTGGCTCGGTCACTGCGAAACTGCGCACACACACTCCCTGGATGCCAAAGCAGAACCTCTGCCCCGAATTTTTCAGATCAGCCTGTCATAGCGCCACCACGAGGCAGATGTTTTGCAAAACACGTTTTTTGATGCTAAATTGTGCACACACTCTCCCTGGATGCCAAAGCAGAACCTTTGCCCCGTATATTTCAGATTGGCCTGTTATAGCACCACCAGGAGGCCAATTTTTACAATTTTTTTTTTGTATATTACTCCTACAGATTTTGTCCAAACATCACGCAAATCGATACACAGTACAAAATGCCTCAAATCATGAACGCAGCATGCTCTTTCCAATTTTTGCACGCATATTCTCACTCGGCCGAGGAAGAAACAACACTTGAAAAATTCTAAATCAGCCTCATGGTGGCACTATAACAGGCCGATTTGTGTTTTTACCTATACCTACACCGATCTGCGTGAAACTTTGCACGCACACTCCCTAGACGTCAAGGAAAAACCTCTGCCCTGCATTTTTCACATCTGCTTTTTAGAGCGCCACCAGGAGGCTGACTTTTGTAAAACACATTTTTCTATTTTACTCCTTCAGATTTGATCAAAATGTCACTCAAATTGGTACACATCATCTCTATAGTCATGTGATCAAGACGGATCCGTCAGATTTTTCATATTCCATCCTGATTGGCGAATTACAAACATTGCTGGCCCACAATAACCTGCCTGACCTGGCGGAGACCTGTGCTCTTTTTCTACTTTATATATGTATTTGTGATTGTGAATTAAATGTTTCTGTTTGCCCCACCCCCCCCCCCCCCCCCCACCCCACCCCCCACCCTCACCAGGACAAACTAAAACACCTGCCACCCTGGTCCCTGGTGTTTCGACTGGCTCACCAAGTGGCTCTGGGCATGAACTACCTTCACAGTCTGAGCCCTCCCATCATCCACAAGGACCTGAAGCCTGGCAATGTCCTGCTAGACACAGGTCTAAATGCCAAGGTGAGTCCTCAATGTCCTGCTGGACACAGGTCTAAATGTCAAGGTGAGTCCTCAATATACTGCTGGACACAGGTCTAAATGTCAAGGTGAGTCCTCAATGTCCTGCTGGACACAGGTGTATATGTCAAGGTGAGTCCTCAATATACTGCTGGACACAGGTCTAAATGTCAAGGTGAGTCCTCAATGTCCTGCTGGACACAGGTCTAAATGTCAAGGTGAGTCCTCAATGTCCTGCTGGACACAGGTCTAAATGTCAAGGTGAGTCCTCAATATACTACTGGACACAGGTCTAAATGTCAAGGTGAGTCCTCAATATACTACTGGACACAGGTCTAAATGTCAAGGTGAGTCCTCAATGTCCTGCTGGACACAGGTCTAAATGTCAAGCTGAGTCTTCAATGTACTACTGGACACAGGTCTAAATGTCAAGCTGAGTCTTAGGTACTTTGTTGGGGGATTTACCACCAATGATGGGTCAAGCATGTCGCTCCTCTGGCACTGTTCAAGATAATTTCCATTCTGAGCTAGAAACTGTTCTGAAGTCAGCTGTTGAGGCACTAGATACTGCAGTAGAGCTAGCCTGGCTTTTGACGCAGTAGTATTGCAACATCATTCACTCCTAATCTCTCTGTCCTTCCCCTCTGTCCATTCCATCTACCTCTCGCTCTCTCTCTCTCTCTCTCTCTCTCTCTCTCTCTCTCTCTCTCTCTGTTCCCTTCATGTTCTCTCCATTCTCCTCTCTCATTCCTCCAGATCACTGACTTTGGCCTCGCCAAGTTTGTCAACAATGTGACGTCTACTCGTGTCAAGGGGGCTGGGACGCCCTACTTCATGCCTCCAGAGGCCTTCTCCCCGTGCTACACAACTGACTGCAGCTTTGATGTCTACAGGTATTCATCATTCCCTGTGCCATCTTCTGTGTGGCTGGAATTCAACAATATCACAGCGCTCGCAACTCACTTTTAAATGCTCCAAGTTTTATTTCCAGCGGCAGACAACCAAGTGAAAGACATTTCAAACTTGCAGTCTTTGTCAAACCACTCACATTTAAAAGGGAGTTGCGAACCCTTTGTTGGTTTATGATTTTACTACCTTTGCACATTGCCTCAGCACTGTAGGTGGAAGATGTGCATCGTCTTTGTCTTTGACTGTAATTCAGCTGTGTGTCACTGCAAAGCCTTGTATTGTGAATATCCTACATAATGCATTGAAAGTAGAAAGTTCAATATAGCTTGGAGGGAATTCATAAAGGTTGTGCACTTGGTGACTAGTTTTAGATGTTTGGCATGGTGTTAGGTATGGGTATAAAGTCAAAAACCATTGCAAACGAGTTGTTGTCGGTTTGCAATAATTCCAATATTAGATAGGTCAGTATATGGTTAGCCTCGGAAACCCATGCCTTTTTTTTTGTTACAAAAGAAAAAAGCCTGGGAGAGCCATGCAGGAACGGCGGTCTCTAAACCTTGCTATCTCCTAACCAATCAGAGTGCAGAGGGGCGTCGCTCTAAATTTGTTGACGTCAGCGTGCTCCATGCACAGGCCGGGGGGGCCGGGGGGGGGGGGGGCGGGGACATAGATTGGTGAAGCAATAGGAAGCGCCGGGGAATCCGGGCGGCTGGGTTTGGATCCGCCCTTCAAGACCATCGATTGGGCTCGTTCTTTCAGTCTAGTATATGGTTGAACCCCCACATAATTGATAGAAAAGATTTTCAATGGATTCTGTTACTATAGGGCATGCTAAATAGCTAAATAGCTAAAAGTTGTTTGTGTCTAACCCTAGGTTTCAGCGCTCAAGGAATGAATGTGACTGAATCAGTAAAATTGAGGTTTACATTTAAATAAATTGTGGATTTGTGATAATATGTGGATATGTAAACTAATAAAATGGTAATGGTAATGGAACTAGTGGAGGGAATCTCAACTGCCATTGAAAATGGGGAATATACGGTGGGAGTATTCATTGATTTAAAAAAAGCTTTTGACACTATAGACCACAGCCTATTATTAAATAAACTTGAGAGATACGGTGTAAGAGGGATAGCTAATTCATGGATAAAAAGTTACCGAGAGGATGTTCAAATAAATAATGAAAAATCTGGACTAGAAAAGGTCACCTTCGGCGTCCTGCAAGGTTCGGTTCTAGGTCTAAAATTATTTATACTATATATAAATGAGATTTGTAAAGTGTCACCAACATTAAATTATGTCTTGTTTGCTGATGATACAAACCTTTATTGTTCTGGGAAGAATTTGGAGCAGCTTCTGAATGCAGTGGAAGGGGAATTGAAGAAAATAAAGATTGTTTGACATTAACAAGCTATCATTGAATCTAACTAAAACAAAGTATAATATTTGGCACCAGGAAAATAAAAAAAACATCGGTTATGGCAAGAGAAATATGGAATAGTTGTGAAAATGACCTAAAGAAATGCAGTTCTATCTATAAATTCAAGAAAATGTTTAAAGATAATATAGTAGATAAATATTAAAAAAATATTATAAACCATTACATGTTATTTTTTGTAGATGAAAAGACAAATTCTGTCTTTGTCTTTGTTTTGTTTTGTTTTGAGTATTGATTGATGTTTTGTTATTGTTTGTTTTATAATATTATAAGGGTAGGCATTATAAGCTACGGCTTCAGCCTACACCTTTACGAATTGATGAATTTTATTATTTTTTCTTCCTTGGAAATGTCAAATGACAAACTATGTACATGGCTTAATGACCGAAATAAACTAATTCATTCATTCATAATTGCTGATCAATGTCTCTTTTTACTTTAGTTATGCCATACTGCTGTGGACCATTTTAAGTGAGTAATTCTCTCTGTCTTCCTCTTAGTTTTTTCTGTAACGCTTTACTTACAGG
Organism: Gymnoscopelus braueri; assembly: GCF_963280865.1. Taxonomy (NCBI): domain Eukaryota; kingdom Metazoa; phylum Chordata; class Actinopteri; order Myctophiformes; family Myctophidae; genus Gymnoscopelus; species Gymnoscopelus braueri. The sequence goes on from NC_137611.1 coordinate 9,520,813, forward strand.
TCGGGTCTATAATTTATAATGCATTATAATGCACTTATAAGGCATTATAACACTTGTTATAAATGTTTATAATCATGTATGACAACTTATAACAATGTTTATAACATATGCTGATCATGATGCATTATAAGCTCAGTGGAACAGCACAGTATAACTACCTTAACCTAGTCAGTTATAAAGTGTCATTTATATAAGTTGTTATGCATAATTATAAACATTTATAATGAGTGTTATGAAGCATTATAAGTGCATTATAAATGGGGTATAACGCATTATAGACCTGACCTTTTAAGTGAAGTGTTACCCACTCATTGTCTCAGCCTCACAGATTCCACTCTTTGACTTAATGTTTATTCAACAATAAGAATAAAAACACGTACCCGTTCTCCTATGTATTATTAAGGTTTCTCTTCTCTTCTAAACATCTCCTATCATCTATGTTCCTCTCCACTCTCTCAGACAATGGCCAAAGCGATGCAGACTTCCGCGGGAGAGAAAGGCCGCCGCTAGACGTTGCTGAAGGAATGAAGGCTCCAGGACTGGAGGAGCTGATTGAACTTATGGTGAGCTGCTGGCACCAAAACCCCAACCAAAGACCCAGTTTTCCAGGTGAGAAGACAACCATTGCTTGGATGGAGAGTTGACTAGTTTTTTCTTTCTTTACCTCCCACATGTAGAGATACCGTTGAAGTTGAACTGATCACAAACGGGAGAAAAACATTACAGCACAGAACAGAATATAAGAGGAATAATACAGTTGTAAAGTTGGGAGCAGAATAAAACTAAAACAGTTCTTGGAGAAACTGTGTGGGCTCGCTGAAAGCTAATTTAAAGAAAGTAATGCTCAGCCATGGGTCTGTCTGAGTAGCTGAATTCACTTGTGTGTGTGTGTGTGTGTGTGTGTGTGTGTGTGTGTGTGTGTGTGTGTGTGTGTGTGTGTGTGTGTGTGTGTGTGTGTGTGTGTGTGTGTGTGTGTGTGTGTGTGTGTGTGTTGTTCCCAGAATGCACTTCTGTAACTGAAGGCCTCTCTGAGAAGCACAAGCATAGGATTAATGAGGCCGTCTACCAAGTGCAGAAGAAGCTGGTAATGATTACATATAACTATTGCATTTACTTTACTGTCCTGTAGAAGGACCTGGTAATGATTACATGTAACTAATACATTTACTTGATGATTACATGATGCAGCCAAAACTCATTGAGACATCTTAAAACAATGATATCCTGCCTGCCTGGTATGTACAGTACAATACAATGTACTGTACATTGTACTGTACAATGTACAGTATATTGTACTGTACATGATGTTCAATAGAACTCATACTGTACATGATGTTGTTGAAATGACTGTGTTTAACAGGATGCTGATGGCAGGGCAGGCAGGCTGAAGGATGCACAAAGTGGTGAGCTTTTTTTTGTCCTTGTACAGTTCAATGTTTGACAAGTTATTATTATTAGGGCCCGAGCACTGCACCAGTGTGAAGCCTTATTGAAATTGCAAATAATATTGTCTCCGCCAGGCTGAAAGGCATGGCAGAGACTATGTTTTGCACCCTGCGTCTGTCTGTCTGTCCGTCCGTATGTCTGTCTGTGAGCAGCTAATCTCCAGCACCGTTGGCCCGGTCGCTGCAAAACTGTCACTCCCTGGATGCCAAAGCCGAACCTCTGCCTCGAATGTTTCAGATTGGCCTGTTATAGCGCCACCAGGAGGCCGATTTTTGCAAATCAGATTGTTTTATAATACTCCTACAGATTTTGTCCAAACATCACAATCCGGTACACAGTATCTCTCAGGTGATTAACAAGGATCTGTCCGATTTTCCATATTCCATCCTGATTGGCTAAGATTGGCTTCCAAAGTCTGCAGGATTGTTCATTTCGAACAATATGCCTCAAATCATGAACGCAGCTTGTGATTTCTGTGAAATTTTGCACGCACATTCCCACTAGGCCAAGGAAGAAATGCCACCCTTTTCACATTGGCCTGTTATAGCGCCACCAGGTCTAATTTAGCTAAACACATTTTTGGAACAAAATGCCTCAAATCATGAATTCAGTGTCCGATTGCTGTGAAAGGCCTAAGAAGAAATGGCATCCTTTTCACATTGGCCTATTATAGCGCCACCAGGAGGCCACAATAACCTACCTGACCTGGCGGAGACCTGTGCTCCGAGGAGCACTCTTTATAGTTTGATTCTCAGACCGCTCTATTTAAACTGGAAGTTTGCATTACTCATCCCTGGTTGCTTTTGCTGTGCTCACCACTGCTGTCTTACTAAAGAATTGCTGCTTCCTGTCGTTTTGGATCTGCTGTTTATGTACGGGGGATTCGGAGTCCCTATGGTTGGGAGATGTGCTTTATCAGAGTACCTAAAAGCAGATGTGTTATCAAAATGTCTGCCAGTGCCTAGTAATTATTGTAGTATTATAATAGTAAATCTTAAATAAAAAAGTATAAAAGTAAATATTTATATCAATACAACAATATCACAACAAATAAAAGATAAATATATAGAGAAGATATGATTCTTTGACTGCCTGTGTGGTTCATCTAAACTTACATAATATGTTCTATCTGTATGTTCTGACAGGACATACAGATAGAACATATATGTAAGTTTTGTGCCATCACTGAAAACCCACTTCTTGGTGAGAATTGATTATTACAACCTAAATAAAAGTCTACAGTTTACTTGTTCTGTTGATGGTTCATCAAAATGTATAAATATCTGTCATTGCAGCTCAGCAGATGCGTGATCTGAAGGCTGACTTTGAGAAACTAAAGACGAGTAAGATGAAATGTTTCAGACATTAATACTCTGATGAATAGTTGTCTTTTAATCCATGTGTCAGACATTAGTAATCTGATAAATAGTTGTCTTTTAATCCATGTGTCAGACATTAGTAATCTGATAAATAGTTGTCTTTTAATCCGTGTGTCAGAAATTAGTAATCTGATGAATAGTTGACTTTTAATCCATGTGTCAGACATTAGTAATCTGATAAATAGTTGTCTTTTAATCCATGTGTCAGACATTAGTAATCTGATAAATAGTTGTCTTTTAATCCATGTGTCAGAAATTAGTAATCTGATGAATAGTTGACTTTTAATCCATGTGTCAGACATTAGTAATCTGATGAATAGTTGTACACTGTGTGTAAGGCACCAAAATGAGCAAATCATCATAATAATGATAAATGATTGAATATTTAAAATGAGATGCACAACTACAATAGGCACAATTATATCATGATATATTGTAGGTTAAAATGTAACCTCAGTTAAGGTCATTCTTCAGTCATGTTAATGATTTCTTGTCTCTACTTTGTCTCCAGCACGTCCAGCAGTGTCTCGCGGAAGAAACAGAGATGACTTTTTAAAACGTGAGTACATGGTGGTTTAGTGTTAGATTGATTGAAGTACTTTATTTAGGAAGACATAGAAACAGTACATGGAAGTACAATTCACAATACAAGGTCCTCTAAACTGGATCGCCCATAACAGCACAATGACTTATTTAAAATGCGATCCCCACGCACTCAAATCATGATGCCATTTAAGAGTGTGTGTGTGTGTGTGTGTGTGTGTGTGTGTGTGTGTGTGTGTGTGTGTGTGTGTGTGTGTGTGTGTGTGTGTGTGTGTGGGTGGGTGGGTGGGTGGGTGGGTGGGTGTGCGCGTGCGCGTGCGTGCGTGCATGTCTCCATATAGTTTTTTTCATTAATTAAATTAAACCATAAATAACTAGAAAAAGCACAGGTCTCCGCCAGGTCAAGTAGGTTATTATGGGCCGGCAATGTTCGGAATTTGCATGATGTTTGGACAACATTTGTAGGACTAATATCAAAAAGAAAAGTGTTGCAAAAATTGGCCTCCTGGTGGCGCAAAAATAGGACAATGTTTAAAGGGTGGCAAAAGGTTTAATAAAGTCTGATTTGACTTGGCTGTGTATCGTGTCTCGCACTGAAAACCACTACCTCAGAACATGTGTAGATCAGCTATTTTCGGTGAGACACTGGTGTGCAACTAAGACAGGTGTAAAGTATGACCATGATGGGATTTAAAGCAATCATTAGTTGCCCATGTTTCTCAGCCAACAGTTTAGTCGTTATTTGTTTAATAAAATAGCAATCATCGAGAGTCACTACAAAGTAGAGGGATAGAATAACTAGCAGTGACAGTTTAAGTCACAACTATGTAATACAACTACAGTAGTTAATATGAGTACAGCAGAGTTAACACAACACTGCCGTTCCAGTGCTCAACAAAGAAAAAGAGCAAATGATGCAGCATGTTCCCCGGTTCTTCTAAGATGTACACAGTGCATGTATAAGATTCAGAGTCCTTTAATTAGGAGATCCCTTCTCACATCAATGTCATCCTGAAAGATGAGTGACAGAAGAACAGAACAGACACTTAAACTCATATACATGTTGTTGCTGCTGAAAATGATGAGGTGTGTCTGTGGATTATATTTACAAGAACTAGTTATTTTTTTGATTGATTGAATACTTTATTAGCAGTTTGCAAAAAAAGCACAGGAAAGTACAGTTCAATACAAGGTCAGCTAAGAGGATTTAAAACCCAAGAAAGTCTATGGCTTGTTGTTGAAAGGCATGGCCGAGACTATGTTTGGCACCCTGTCTGTCCGTCCGTGTGTCCATCTGTCTGCGAGCAGCTAATCTCTGGCACTGTTGGCCCGGTCACTGTGAAACTGTGCACACACACTCCCTGGATGCCAAAGCCGAACCTCTGCCCTCTGCCAAAATGTTTCAGTTTGGCCTGTTATAGCGCCACCAGCATGTCTAATTTAGCAAAACACATTTTTGGAACAAAACGCCTCAAATCATGAATGCAATGTCCGATTGCTGTGAAAGGCCAAAGAAGAAATAGCACCCTTTTCACAATTTACTATTATAGCACCACCAGGAGGCCACAATAATAATATAGAGTGTTTGTTCAGTAGCAGTGTTAAATAGCTCTATATTGTGATAGTAATCATTACTATAGATTGTTTGTTCAGTAACAGTGTTAGATAGATCAATACCGTGATAGTAATCATTGCTACTTTTTTTTGTGTTCAGTAACAGTGTTAAATAGCTCTATATTGTGATAGTAATCATTGCTATAGAGTGTTTGTTCAGTAACAGTGTTAAATAGCTCTATATTGTGATAGTAGGCAAGGCAAGGCAAGGCAACTTTATTTATATAGCACTTTTCATACACAGGGCAATTCAAAGTGCTTTACAGAATAAAACATAATAATACAAAGTGCAACAATGCACTTTAAAAAGAAATGGAGAATATAATAGATACAATTAAAATAAGATAAAGGAGCAAAATAAATACTCCCACCTTTTATACAAAACATGATAATAATAAAAAGTGACATTGTCATTTAAAGACCAGGCAAGACCTAGCTGTTCTTAGCAATCAGTGGGTAAGGTAAGCAGTGTTTTTAACTTAGACTTAAAAACAGCTATGGTTGGGGATTGTCTAATGTAAGCTGGAATATTGTTCAAGGTTTGTGGTGCATAGTAGTGAAATGCTGCTTCACCATGTTTTGTTTCAACAAATGGAACAATTAATAGGCCAGCCCCAGATGACCTAAGGGTTCTAGAGGTTCATATGGCTCCAGCATGTTTAAGATGTAGCTGGGCCCAGAGCCACAGAGACATTTATAGACAAGTAACAACATTTTAAAATCAATTCTCTGGGGGACTGGTAGCCAATGTAAAGATTTTAGGACTGGTGTAATATGGTCATATTTTCTAGTTTTCGTCAGGACTCTAGCAGCAGCATCTGAATCAGTTGGAGTTGTCTAAGCGCTTTGCTTGAGAGTCCTGTGAGCACACCATTACAGTAATCCAGTCTACTGGAAACAAAAGCATGTATAAGTGTTTCTAGGTCTTGCTTGGACATAATTCCCCTTACTCTTGCAACATTTTTAAGGTGATAGTAGGCAGATGAAATTACAGATTTTATATGACTGTTAAAATTTAAATCTGAATCTAGGACAACACCAAGATCTCTGACCTGACTCTTAGGTATAAGAGACCGGGATTTAAGGTGAGAGATTACTCTATAGTAATCATTGCTATAGAGTGTTTGTTCAGTAACAGTGTTAACACATTGAGTGCCATAAACGGTCCGGACCGTTTTTGAGAATCCATGCGGCATGTGCCATAAACGGTCCGGACCGTTTTTGGCCCATTTTTTTTTTATATACGTGGGGCCCACGTGGGGCGCTCTAACAAAACTTTGGGATCATCCAAGGAGTCTCTGAGAAGGAGAGGCCGGATGTGGATCCATGTCAAAAATCCTTCCGGTCGGCCGCTCCAATGTTAACTCCTTGACTAAAAGCTTAATATCTCCATTTCTTTTTAACATGGTGGAAGTGAGCCGTTTTCGATCTCGATCTCTCTATTGTCGGCCTCCCGATATTATTGGCAGATATTAGCACAAAAATGCAATATCGGAAAATGTCGCTAATAGTGATGATATGATATTGCTCAATAGCAATGATTACTCTCTCAATATAGATCTATTTAATGAACAGTTACTCCACCACAAAGCCATGGTGTGATATCATTATAATATCAGATCTTTGGAGCTGTTCTGGTTCTACAGATCATCGTAGAGGCAGAACTGTGGATGAAACATCGTTCAGAAACAAACAAGCATTTTTTTTTTACTGTATTTATAAGCATTGTCTATTCTGTAGTTGTCGTTGGTTATTCAAACATAGAAGATACCGTATACAAGCTCACAGCACGTCACTTCGTGCCGCGCTGCAAACTTGTACATCTGCTGTTTTTGAACATTTCTGAAAAACTGTTGAAAGTGTGAGAACTAGTGATTTATACGTTATTTGTAGAATAAGCCTCAGGTCTTAAAGGAATAGCTCACCCAAAACAATACTTATATCCTATCAATTACATGAAGCCTTGAATTCATGGAGATTGTTTTGTTTTTGTCACATTCCTGAGACAATAATTTGATGACCAGTGGTCTCTCCGGTAGGAGACACAAAGGAGACTCAAAAGCTAAATTCCATTCCCCAAAGCTCGGTCACTCGCTCACTCTCCTCGCTTCCTCCACTCGCGCCTAAGCCCCACCCCTGCGAGGAGCCGAGGATTATTTGTGAGGACCGAGTGGTCGACCGGTTGGCCTCACAGGATCAGAATGCACTCAAGCGTCATTTCAAAGCGACGGCAAATTCCGCGATCACTTATGACGTCTCACACAGCTGGACCAGAGCCTTGGATGAAAATATACATGCATAGAATAATATGCAGGTATAGAATAATACAGAATATAAGAATAGACAATTCATCAATGTGGATGGCCACATCGTTATCTTTATAGTGAACATTGTTGTGCAAAGCCATTTAGTCCTGAAATAGTGAATGAAGCGCCAGGATGAGCAAACTTACATTTATGAATTTAATCCTGACCTGTCCCTCTTTTTGCTCGTACAGTCCCCAGAACCCCAGTACAAAAAATTGGCATGTGTGGCAAAAAGGAAACGTCGCAGCCGAGGGGCACGCAGAAAGGTGGTTGCATATTTATAGCAGAAAGAGCTTCACATTTAACTATAGCCGTACTCATTCAATTCTGAACCGATTTTTAAAATGTAAACTTCTCTATTAGCTGTGAAGGGTCTTCTTTCATGTGTATCAGTCATGATTGTTTCGCCATAAAACAATATCAAGCAAAAAGAAAATATCGGCGGGTCCTTCTTCTCCATCGCGCTGCTCACGCACCTCTCGTCCTAAAACACCCTCGCCCCGGGTCCAATCCGGCGGCCACGGCCCGCGAAAAAAAATTGGCAGTGTGTTTTAGGACGAGCATTCCGTTTTCCACCCTTTTTCTTTTCTTTTTCTTTTTCTTCGTCCCAGAAGTTAACAATGTTAACATAATCTTTTGCACTGCATTGAGGCATGCATGAAGAGAAACTCAGCTTTTGATACAGAAGAAGTGTGCACAATATATTACAATGTATAATTGTATTAAGCTTTATATCATACAACGCAATAAAGCCAGTGGCTTGTTGTGGTCTTTTCAATTACTTTATCAGCTGAAGCTCTATAATTCAGCATTAAATGTGTGTCTTCACATTGCTTTTTAGTTAAGCATGTGTGTGTGTGTGTGTGTGTGTGTGTGTGTGTGTGTGTGTGTGTGAGTGTGTGTGTGTGTGTGTGTGTGAGATGCGCAACGAGTGGGGGGGGGGTGTTTTCGGCATGGTTTCGGGCATTGTTTGTGTGGCCACATGTGGAGGAGGACCATGTATATGTCACGGGAGAAGGGGAAAAAAAACTGGAGCTGTGGATAGTGGTCGAGCGTACACTTCATGTACACTCGCTCAATGCGGAAGCGGAGAGCCTCCTCGCCTCTTCCACTCGACTCCACTCGCCTCCTCCAAGAAGCAAATGAACAATTGGAACCTGACTACTTACGGATGTCGGAGTGACCGAGTGGGAGTGAGCGAGTTGCCGAGATTTTCGGTATTGGAATTTGGCTTTAGAGTCTGCTTTGAGTCTCCTACCGGATACATTAGCATCTTTCCGCCGGTAGGGTTAGGGTTAACCAAATTATTGTCTCAGGAATTTGACAAAACAAAACAATCTCCATGAATTCAAGGCTTCATGGGGGTCATCAAATTAGTCATGTTTTGGGTGAACTATCCCTTTAATGGGTTAATGTTGGATTCATGTTAAAGTGTATTTTCACACATTTAACCCTTTAAACCCTCAATACTCAGTGAACTTGACTGTTTGCTCTGTACTTGGTCTGCTCTTCTTCCCTTCTACACCAAACCTTTTCGCCAAAAATAGCAGATCTACAAGCTCACAACGACTCTCAGCACGAGGCATTGTGAGCTTGTAGATCTGCTATTTTCAGCAAATGTTCCATCAGAATAGAGATGCTGGAGTTCAAGTGGTTCATGTACATAAAATAAAAACCTATCACACACAGATTTAGCGCCCCCCCCCTATAGTAACTCTGAGGACCCACTAGGGGTCCTGGACCCCCTGTAGTAACTCTGAGGACCCACTAGGGGTCCTGGACCCCCTGTAGTAACTCTGAGGACCCCTAGGGGTCCCTGACCCCCTGTAGTAACTCTGAGGACCCACTAGGGGTCCTGGACCCCCTGTAGTAACTCTGAGGACCCCTAGGGGTCCCTGACCCCCTGTAGTAACTCTGAGGACCCACTAGGGGTCCCGGACCCCCTGTAGTAACTCTGAGGACCCCTAGGAGTCCTGGACCCCCTATAGTAACTCTGAGGACCCCTAGGGGTCCCTGACCCCCTATAGTAACTCTGAGGACCCACTAGGGGTCCTGGACCCCCTGTAGTAACTCTGAGGACCCCTAGGGGTCCCTGACCCCCTGTAGTAACTCTGAGGACCCACTAGGGGTCCTGGACCCCCTGTAGTAACTCTGAGGACCCCTAGGGGTCCTGGACCCCCTATAGTAACTCTGAGGACCCCTAGGGGTCCCTGACCCCCTGTAGTAACTCTGAGGACCCCTAGGGGTCCCTGACCCCCTGTAGTAACTCTGAGGACCCCTAGGAGTCCTGGACCCCTATAGTAACTCTGAGGATGCCCTAGGGGTCCCGGACCCCCTGTTGAAGACCCCTGATTTAAACTGTAAACTCAAACAGATGTATGAGGCTTTAACCTCTTAAGCTCTGTATATACTTTGTATGATGAATAGTGAAAACAGCAGATCTACAAGCTCACATATCATCATGACAACACACGGTGTGAGCTTGTAGATCTGGCAAGTTTCACATTTTTCATATTCTTGAAATTAATATGTAATATAATATATTATTATAATATAATATAATGTAATGTAATGTAATATAATGTAATGTAATGTAATCACCTGATTTCTGGGTGTCCTCTTCTGGGTGATCCTGGTGATCATTCACAGACTGCAGAACAGCGCCCTCTATCGTAAAACCACTGAAAACACACATGAGGAGTTGTGTGAAATTGTTTTAAATGATTTATAGTTTTAATGTGTGAACATTTTGGTGTATAATAACATGTCCAGAATACAGTCATCAGGTAGAAAGTGTTTAACCCATTAAGACCGGGAACGCATCTGTGTCATATTTAACATTTCTTTGGCTATTAAAAAAAAGCTCATAGTGCGGCACCGAGTGCCGCGCTATGAGCTTGTAGATCTGCTATAAAAAAGGTTGGAGATTGGCCGGTAGTTAGCAAAGTCATCAGGGTCCAAACCAGGCTTCTGGACAGGCTCTGTTACACTAAATGTAACTTTAAGCTAGGTCACTCTACATAGATTTACATTTCCGCCTATGTAGGTATGTGTTCAAATGACTGTATCTCCTATTTACATTCAGATATTGACATTCAGTCTTTTTTTTTAATGTAGAGGAATGTCCTGACCTCATTTATGCCAAGTGTTAAACCTGTCAGAGCTTCCATTGTGAATCTACATGAGTTTTTATGCCTCAACCCCCAGACGGCCAGGCTTTATTTTTTGTTTGGGGTGTATAACTTTAGATATCAATTTCACCACTTTTGCAGTAAAATATGTTTACACAACAATCCATTTCATGTATGGGAGGCCTTAGAGATGTTGTGTTTGGTTCTACCTCCGGTAAGGGTACCGCATTTTTTTGGGGCCATTGTCACTAGCCTTATAATTAGTTGTGATATTTGTATCATGTGTTTTTCTCACAGATTCCTCTCCTCTGTCATGGGACCCAAACACAGTGCATGAGAGTCTCATCCTGTCAGAAAACAACAGGAAGGTGACTTATACAACACAACCCCAACGTTATGCTGATCATCCACAGAGATTTAACCGTAACTTTAATTTGTTGAGTAGAGAGAGTCTGTCTGATCCTTGTTACTTTGAAGTTGAATGGAGTGGAGACCAGGTTGGTATAGCAGTCAGTTATAAAGGCATCAACAGAAAGGAGCGGGGGATATCACGCTTTGGACTCACTGACATGTCCTGGGTGTTAGGTTACGGTGGTCCTTTTGGTCTTGATGAATGCTACGAGTTCTATCACAACAGCATTCAGACTGCAGTGTCAGGACCTGTTTCCTCCACAGAGAGGAACAGGGTCGGGGTGTTTGTAAGTCAGAGAGAAGGTCTTCTGTGTTTCTATGATGTAGATGGAGACAGAATGAGGCTTCTTTATAGAGAAAGACCCTCCTTCACCAGAGGACCTCTCCATGCAGGAATAAATGCTTGTAAAGCTACTGCAGAGGTGTGTGAGATCTGGTAAACATAAAACGTAATGTATAACCTCTTATAGTACTCTATACTATAGCTGACCGGGGTTCCTCAGGGCTCTGCTCCTTTTTTCCCTCTACACCAAAACTCTTTGTCGAAATAGCAGATCTGAAGTTATCTATGAGATCTGTGTTTAATCTGTAACACCATGTTGTTCATTCCTTTGTGTTTTTATGAGGTTTTCACTTCCATGTTTTCACTTTAGTTTTTATTCGTTTTTAAAGCAGGTTTTGCTAGTTTAGTTTTAACTTAGTGAAAATTGTAGTTTAATTGTTGACGATAATCTTGGTGAATGAGACCCAGTGTGTTTTAATGTTTGCTCTATACTTATATTATGTTATAATTACCTGATCAAATGTTTTATCTAAATCAATCTTTCTATAACCTACTGATCAGCTGATGTGAATTACTGATCAAATCAAATTTCTTTCATTTTGATGATTCTTTATGTGTTACTGTACTTCTGTGCTGTTTACTTTTTCTCTAATAAAGTATTTAAACAATCAATCAATCCCTTCTTGCATAAACCATGAGAATAAAGGTCATAATATTAACTTCATAATGGCATCTGTGCCATTATTTTATACTTTGGCTATTCAAAAATAGCAGATCTACAAGCTCATAGCGCGGCACCGAGTGCCGTGCTATGAGCTTGTAGATCTTCTATTTTTTTGAAAAATCATTAACATTTTTGCAAACCTTTGAACAATAATGTCATTTTTTTAAGTGAACACTTGTAACTCAAATCTTTGCTTCTGGAGGATTCTACAAATGTCTTCTAAATCCTGTGTTGCTATAATAATATAATATCAGTGGTTCTCAAACTTTTTTCATGTCCAGGACCCCCAAAATGATATGTATTTGGCCACGGTCCCCCATCTCAAAATATGTTGTTCCAGGGACCACCCAGAAGCAAAGATTTGAGTTAAAAATTTAAAAATGTAAAACTTGCAGATCTACAAGCTCAGTGCCGCGCTAAGAGCTTGTCGATCTGCTATTTTTGAATAGCCAGAGTATAAATGGTTAAAGTGGTTACACAGATGCGTTCCTGGTTTTAATGGGTTAATGTCTAAACTTACACCAGAACATAAGTTCTGTCCTAAGTTAGGGCAGTGGTTCTCAACCTTTTCAGGCTGGGACCCCCCAAAATAACCATTGAACTGGGGACCCCCCAAAATAACTATATTTGAACTGGGGACCCCCTAATATAACCATATTTGAACTGGGGACCCCCCAAAATAACTATTTGAACTGGGGACCCCCCAAAATAACCATATTTGAACTGGGGACCTCCCAAAATAACCATATTTGAACTGGGGACCCCCCAATATAACCATATTTGAACTGGGGACCCCCAAAAATAACCATATTTGAACTGGGGACCCCCAAAATGACCATATTTGAACTGGAGACCCCCCCAAAATAACCATATTTGAACTGGGGACCCCCCAAAATAACTAGTTGAACTGGGGACCCCCCCCCAAATAACCATATTTGAACTGGGGACCCCCCAAAATAATCATATTTGAGCTGGGAACCCCCCAAAATAATCATATTTGAACTGGGGACCCCCCCCAATTAACCATATTTGAACTGGGGACCCCCCAAAATAATCATATTTGAACTGGGAACCCCCCAAAATAACCATATTTGAACAGGGGACCCCCCCAAAATAACCATATTTGAACTGGGGACCCCCCCACGGTGGGGGGCCCCACCCTGACATGCACTTGGAATGTAAGAGTTGAGGCATTACATTTAGTTTGACTCGGTTCCACAGATCAATATTGGGAAAATAGCAGATCTAAAAGCTCGCAACTCCTCGTGTTGCAAGACGTTGTGGGCTTGTAGATCGGCTATTTTCACATCTTTCGCCTCTTTCTTATATTATTTGACAATGTGGCCAATGTTTAAACCGGTTTTTATAGTAGGCCTATAGTTTGTTGATTGCTTTTGATGCAGTAGGCCTACTGGTATTTTTCTTAACTTTTTTCGAGTAATTAAAAAGGTCTCAAAAGTTAAGGAATTAACTGTCATCTGGGGTCTGGGGACCCCCAAAAATCATGTTGGGGGGGGGGTCCCAACTTACAGATTGAGACCCACTGAGTTAGGGAGTATAAGGTCCTTACTAGAGGCTTAGTTACTAGTTAATTTATAGTGACTTACTAAATGATGTTGCACCATGACTGTTTATGGCATAACTTAAAGGGATAGTGCACCCCAAAAAAAACGTTTTTTCTATGGATTAGTCACCCCATGGAGACTTGAATTCATGGATATTGTTTATTTTTTGTCACATTCCTAAGACAATCATTTGATGACCAGCGGACCGGTAGGCAGCGGTTCCGGTAGGAGATACAAAGGAGACTCTTTTCTGTCTCCTACCGGAACCGCTGCTGGTCATCACATTATTGTTTTAGGAATGAGACAAAAACTAAACAATATCCATGAATTCAAGTCTCCATGTGGTGACTAATACATAGAAAAGAAAGTCATTTTGGGGGTGAACTATCCCTTTAAAGCTAATCATCTGGGGACAACCCCCAGTTGGGGACCCAGTGTACTAGAGAATGTCTAACACTGGGTCCCAAACTGGGGCGTCGGGTTTTAACTGTAATCTGTAGTAGAGATTACAGTTAAAACCCCAGAAGAACATTAAGGTGATGCTGCATCCATCAGTTACTCCTCCTAATCTGTGATTTCTCTAATAACGTATTTAAAAAATCAATCAATCACTTCTTGCATAAACCATGAGAATAAATGTCTTAATAATAACTTGTATCAATAATGTTATAGTTTGTAAAACTATAAACACATTTAAAATCATATTTGTAGAATATGATTTCTGATCTGTAGGAACGCACTGAGGCCACTAGATGGAGCTCTAACGCAATGTCATTATGACTATGTATGAACCTCATGCTACTCTAGTAGCACCTTAACTCATTCAATACAGGAACACATTTATGCCATTATTTTATACTTTAGCTATTCAAAAATAGCAGATCAACAAGCTCATAGCGCGGCACTATTCAAAAATAGCAGATCTACAAGCTCATAGCGCGGCACCGAGTGATGCTAGGGTGATACTAGACCTCACACCTAGCCCTCACCTGACCCCTGATGCTAGGGTGATACTAGACCTCACACCTAGCCCTCACCTAACCCCTGATGCTAGGGTGATACTAGACCTCACACCTAGCACTCACCTAACCCCTGATGCTAGGGTGATACTAGACCTCACACCTAGCACTCACCTGACCCCTGATGCTAGGGTGATACTAGACCTCACACCTAGCACTTACCTGACCCCTGATGCTAGGGTGATACTAGACCTCACACCTAGCACTCACCTGACCCCTGATGCTAGGGTGATACTAGACCTCTGTAGCGTCCCAGCTGGGCATAAAGGAGGTTGAAGCTCAACTGATGATTTGTAATGGTTACTTTATTTAAATCAACGTGAAAACTGAAAGAAAAAGCATAAACATATAATCAATAAACTGTCATGACTCAAAAACACATGTCCCACATAACCAATAAAAAGTGCATATCAAAAACCACAAATACAGCATAAAAGTACCAACCACAACAATAAAAACCCACAACAATAAGAGACATTCACCTTTTTCCCTCTCCAGCTAGGTGCTAAATAAACGGGTGCTTCTCCAGTGGCATGTCATCAATCAATAACAGTTCACTAGGAATCTCACTAAAAACAAATGTATCGTTCAAATCCAAATCGCATTTCCATTGCCATTACCATTTCCATTACATTAGTTGGTGGCACTCACTTTTCCTCTGTTTGGTCCATCCAGTTTTCCAAACAGTTCCTTTAATCTTGTGGCTCCGTGCCAAACAAACATTTGTCTCCGTGCTGCTCCCCTCCCCCAGCTCACGTTAGACTGGCTTTAATAAGTACACTGCTCTCAGTGCGCGGGTGCGCTTCCGCTGTTTCCTTTCAAAATAAAGGTTCTCTGTCCTGGGTCCGTTACACTCCCACCAAAATATTTGAGAGCAACAAATGATTTTCCCGTTCAAAATGAGGTTTCAGTGCACATACTGTATAAAACAATCCATATAGACACGTGAAACTCTTAGAGAGGGAGAGGTCATGAATAATTAGGAAGCAGGTTCGCCAATCTCTAACAAAAGGACCAGCTTCTGTACTGGGCGCTCCAGAACCGATGGTTTGTAGAGACGCTCACCCTTCCTGCCAAGCTTACGATCGCCAAGACAAACTTTCACTCTCCTTACTAGTCCATCACTGCCTGCAGTAGAGTCTGTAACTCGACCCAACCGCCATTCGTTTCTGGGTAAATCGTCCTCTTGCACCATCACTACGTCTCCTACTTGGAGATTCCTTCGTGCGACGTGCCACCGCTGTCTAATTGCAATGTTGGCCAGATATTCTTTACGCCATCTACTCCAAAACTGTTCAGCCAAGTACAAAACATGTCGCCATCTCTTACGGGCGTACATGTCCTCTCGTACAAAGGCACCTGGGGGGGCAAGGCTTTGACCGACTTCATAGTCAGAAGATGGTTGGGAGTGAGTGGTTCAAGGCTGTTCGGATCATGGAGATTATCAATGGTAAGAGGACGATTATTTATTACGGCCTTGGCTTCATACAAAAAGGCACGTAAAGATGCGTCATCCAATCTGCCCGAAGAAAGCTCGATAGTCGCCTGAAGGACGCTTCTCACTGTGCGTATCTAGCATTCCCAAACTCCGCCAGCATGACTCGAGTGAGGTGCTTTCATGCAGAAGTCGCACTGTTTCTCAGAAAGAAATGCGGTCAACCGTTCTGCATCGACTTCCTTGAGCGCTTCCTTCAATTCATTTTTTGCACCAATAAAATTGCTTCCTTGATCAGACCTGATCTGCCGAACTGTACCACGTATGGCAATAAAGAAGCGAAGGCCACAGATAAAGGCATCTGTTGTCATATCATCAAGCATTTCTATGTGGATGGCTCGAGAAGAAAAGCAAGTGAAGAGAAGGCCATACCTTTTATTTACTTTCCGTCCTTGCTTTACAAGAAATGGACCGAAACAATCCATCCCACAATAGGTAAATGGTGGCAACGGGTCCACCCGTTCAGGAGGCAGGTCAGCCATTCTTTGTTCTTCCATAGGTCTTCTGTGTCGTCTGCAGGACACACACCGTTGAATGTAGGTGGCTACGGCTCGATTAATCCCTTGCATCCAATAGCCCCTTGACCTCATTTCGTTTATGGTAAGACCCTTTCCTTGATGCTTGACTTTTTCATGGCAATGCGCAATTATCATCTTGGACATGTGGTGATTCTTTGGAATAATCACAGGATATTTGCGTGAGTCAGAGATTGATGAGTGGCGCAATCTTCCTCCCACCTTGAGTATACCATCTTCGTCAAGAAAGGCATTGAGGCGATACAATTTGTTGCGAAATGGCAGTGAAGCTCCCTTTCGTATCAACTCCAACTCCTCTTTACATACTTGTTCTTGCCAGGCTCGAATAATGGTACCTTCTGCCTTCTCTCTTTCCGCCACTGTGGTGAGGCCGTTTAATTTGCTCTTGCTGATGCATCTAAGAATGCGAGCAATGGCTCTAATAGCTCGCGACCAGGTTGATAACTTGCACAAACGGTCGATGATGCTTCCTTGCTCGGTTGTTTCTGTGTTTAAAACCTGAGAGCTCCTAACTTCTGGATCTCCTATTACCAGTTCAGGAATGTAATCGTCCGATGCCTTAATTTCTCTTTTCCACAGGAACTGTGGCCCTGTAAACCAACTGGAAGATGACAGTTCACTGGCAGTTAATCCCCTAGAGGCAAGGTCGGCGGGATTCTCATAAGTGGGAACGTATTTCCATTGCTGAGGAGACGTACTAAGATGTATCTTCTGCAACCGATTGGCTACAAAAGTATGAAATCGTCGTGCCTCATTGTTAATATATCTACCTTGGAATCAGTCCAGAAAACCTCCTCTGACTCCGGGTATCCCAGCTCCTCCTTGAGCATGTTGCTCATCTTCACAGAGACAACTGCAGCCGTCAATTCCAATCTGGGAATGGTGGTGATCTTTGTAGGTGAGACTCTAGATTTTCCTATGATCAGGGCACAGTGAACATTTCCTTCCTCATTTTGAAGTCTCAAGTAGGTACACTGGCCATACCCAATCGTACTGGCATCAGAGAAATTATGTAGCTCAGTCTTGATTATTTTCCCGAAATCTGTAAGTGCATAACAGCGTGGTATTGTGATTTTGTCCAGATTTGCCAGGTCACTTCTCCATCTTTCCCATTGTGGCTGAAGCTCATCTGCCAAAGGGTCATCCCAGCCTATGCCACGTCTGCACATCTCTTGAAGGATCCCCTTCCCTTTCAGTAAGAATGGGGCCACAAAACCAAGAGTGTCGTACACGGAAGCAACTGTAGACAAAATTCCACGGCGAGTCTCAGGCTGGATTTTGAGATTGACTGCAAGTCTGAAACAATCAAGATTCCACATCCCATTGAATTCCTAATGCTCTCTCCACTGGCAGCTCATCAAAGGAGAGATCAAAGTTCTTCAGGTCTGTTGCACGTTCAGATGGCTGTATACTCTCCAAGACAGCTCGGTCATTGGATATGAACTTGTGCAGTCTGAGACCACCGTTGTTACAGAGTTCTTGGGCTTCTCTAGCGAGCTGAATGGCATTTTCAGTGCTGTTCACACTTGTGACTCCGTCGTCAACGTAAAAATCCCTTATAACAAACTGTGAGCCCAGAGGGTAAAGGTCACCGTTTTCCTTTGCTAGGTGCTTTAGCCCATAGTTTGCACATCCGGGAGAAGAAACGGCACCAAACAAATGCACGTTCATATGGAATTCCTTGGGCTGTGAGTCCAGATTTCCTCCCTTCCACCAAAGAAAGCGCAGGTAGTTTCGGTCATCTTTATTTACATAAAACTGATGGAACATCTTTTCGATGTCGCACATCAATGCGACTGGGTGACGTCGAAATCTTAAAAGAACGCCAGTCAAGTTATTTGTCAGATCTGGTCCTGAAAGCAGGTGGTCGTTCAAACTAGTTCCTCGGTATTTAGCAGAACAGTCGAACACCACAGTCGAACACCACACGAAATTTGTTTCTTGGCATGATATACGCCGTGATGGGGGATATACCATCTTTCGCCTTCAGTTCCATGGTCTTTAATTTCCTCGCATCGCCCCTTTCTATTATTTCCTCCATGAAAGTGGTGTAATGCTTCTTATAGCTGCTACCCTTAAGCAGTTTCCTTTTGAGATGGTTCAGTCTCACAGTAGCCAGCTGTTTATTGTCAGGTCTCTTTCTTTAAAGGGGAGAGGCATTTCATAATGGCCATGATTGGTTTCGTGTATACCTTCCTTCATTATCTCCAGGAAAGCAATATCATCTTGGGATACCGTTTTGCTGTCTGTATCGCCATCCTTGAAGTCATACTCCAATATGCGAATGGCATCAGCGGGGGTGATTGGGGGTAGCTCCTTGACGACGACTCTGTGGCACAAACTTGTGGGGTTTGAAAAGTCAAGACGTGGCAAGGAGCATCCTACAATAGTCCAGCCCAGATCGGTTTTAACAGCGTAGGGTTTATTTGGTTCTCCCAGAATGACTTGCTTAGGAGCCATCGCTGCAGAACAATTATAGCCTATTAAAAGGCCCACTTCACAATCTCTGAGTGATGGCATCTCGTCTGCTATCTCTGAGAGATGACTCCACTGTTCACAGGTGGGAATGTGAGACCGATTTGCAGGTATCCAGTCCTTCGTATAAGTTAGTGGAAGGTCCACGTAGATAGCTGAATTGTATGCCCTGACTCGGAGCCCCGAGATCCTTTCACTGTTAACAAGTGTGTTGCTTCCACTCATGGTGGTCAGTTTCAATTTTACTGGATACATTTCTGTCCTCAAGGCCTGACTCAACCCCTTTTCAATGAATGTTGTATCACTCTGAGTGTCCAGCAGGGCATAAACGAGTTTCTCTGCACTTGGTTCATTCTTAGTTGACACCCATACTGGTACAACCATAGAGGTGTTGAGAGATCCTCCCCCGGCCACACTAAGTGATGTTGCTGCTGCTGAATTGTTAACATTGTCTTGTGCTGGAGCCGTAAGAGATGCAAGTGCCTCCATACCGTAACTAAAGTTATGGAGGCAGGTAGGATGGTTTGCCTTGCAGACCTCGCACACCAGGCGATAGCGACAATGTTTAAAGTTGTGGCCGGGTTTCAGGCATCCATAACATAGTCTTTTCTCCTTCACGTAATTACGTCGCTCCTCCAAAGACATCACTGTGAAACTTGAGCAGCACTGAAGCTGATGCTTACTGTCTTGGCAAAGCAAACATGGAGGTTTTGACCTCCTTTGGTATTGATAATCACCATCCGTGGCTGCTTGAGTGTTGAAAACACTAGCGTTGTTTCCTTTAGTTTCTCGAGAATGTCTTTTCTCCATGTTGGACTCTGAGGATCTAAGAGCGTGAAAGTAAGTGATAGGGTTACATGCGATCTCTGCCTCCATGGCAACGAAAGCAGAAAAATCCTTAAAGCTGGGGAAATCTTTGTTGTCATGCAGACGTTGAGCTACTTGCCGATTCCACATGGAAGCTGCCCAATCAGGTAGCTTCTGAATTAGCTTTTGATTTTCTTCGCAGTCATTCAGGATATCAAGACCTTTGACATGGGGCATGGCGTCTTTACAGGCATTTTAAAAGTCTGCAAATTCCCTGAGACCTATGGCATCCTTAGTTTGAACTTTAGGCCAGCTCGCAAGTTTTTCCCTGAAGGCTCTCTGAATAACAAAGGGCTGTCCATAACGTAGCTGTAATCGGTTCCAGGCTTCGCCATAGGCCTCACCATCACTTCTGTAGAAGGTGCCCTCCAGAACCTTGCATGCCGATTCTCCCACGTATCTCTTTAAATAATAAAGTTTTTCTGCTGATGAAATAACTCTCTGGTCGACAAGTGAGCTAAAATAAGCCTTCCATTCAATAAAGGTGATGGGATCTCCATTAAATATAAACGGTTCGGGAATGGGAAGTCTATTAAGGGCCATACTGTTCTGAAATGCCTGCGTGAGAGAAAGTACATCTGGACGTACATTTGATGTGGCTGCCTCCTCTTGTGCCTGATCGTATGCGTTCAATTTAGCTCGAGCTACTTTGATTTCCCGCTCTGCTTGTAGCTGCTCCAGCTCTCCCTTCTGAGGCTCTAGATGTTCCTCCAAATCCCTTATACTGGTTCTCTTTTTCTCCTCTTCTGCTCGTGCCTTGTATTCCGCCTCCTTTGCCGAAAGGTCGACTGCTGCCTCCATGCGATTATCTGCGGCTTTGGAATGTCGACTACTCCTGGCACTGACTTGTGACAGACTGCCAAAAATGAACTGAGAAGAATCACGGCCACGCAGTTCGTGAAGACGATTGTTTTCCGTTGCTTCATCAAAATCCTCATCCACCATCCTATCATATCGAATTTTCAAGAGGTCTTTTGAGATGGAGTCGCATGCGTCCAGTTTTTGTCTTATAGCCGCATCTGGTGTAACATGATCTCGAATTTCGAGGTAGAGTGCTATGATATTTTCCTTGCTTTTTACCAGTTCTTCTATGAATGGTCCTAGTTCACTCTCCGGAATTTTAGACTTCAGGCGACTCCTGGTCGTGCATACTATGACCTTCCATTTGTCGTGCATACTGAGGAGCAATTAGATCTTTTTCTCTGCCATTGTCTTTTGGAACGCCAGCATTCTTTCTGTTGGGGCTGGCATACGAGTAGTACGTCGGCGAGTAAGGCTTATCGTTTCATCATCAAGTTTAACTTGTAGGTATTTTACCATTTGTTCCTTATTTTCAATTTCTTCCTTTAAGGTTTGTCTCTTGGCTGGTTCCGTTTCCTTTTGGAGTTCATCTTTCAAGTCCTGAATTTCCCTTTTGACATTTTCCAGTTGCCTTTGCAGTTCCTGGTCTAGATCAGACCCCTCTGCCATAACACCTGCCTCTGGCATTTTGATTCACAATAAATTATAAAGTGACGGTGCAGCAAAGGAAAGGACCGAAAATGACCATAGACAAAAGTAAAACACAATATAAACCCAGCATTAAAACCTTATGTATAAACCTTGAAACCTTAAATCATATGCAGACCATGTACAATTTGAAAACCCCTTTAAAAAGCACTGTCCAAAAAAAAAATCACATTTCACCTTCCTCTGTATTGAAAACCTTAAATGCAGACCATGTACACTTGGAAACCCTTTAAAAAAGCATTGTCTGAAAAATGTTCACATTCCTCTGTATGAACCTTTATTTTATTTTGTTCCCAAAGGTGTGTGCAATGTTCCGTTATGTAGGCTATCTCTTGTTTGTGTTACTGATCACCGTGAAGCAGGCTTCGTCGAGTAGAGTGGGGTAGAGTAGAGTAGTAGACAGATGTAGAAGTTTTGCAGCAGGCCGTGTGGGTGAAGTTTTCACTGTAGCGTCCCAGCTGGGCATAAAGGAGGTTGAAGCTCAACTGATGATTTGTAATGGTTACTTTATTTAAATCAACGTGAAAACTGAAAGAAAAAAGCATAAACATATAATCAATAAACTGTCATGACTCAAAAACACATGTCCCACATAACCAATAAAAAGTGCATATCAAAACCACAAATACAGCATAAAAGTACCAACCACAACAATAAAAACCCACAACAATAAGAGACATTCACCTTTTCCCTCTCCAGCTAGGTGCTAAATAAACCGGGTGCTTCTCCAGTGGCATGTCCATCCATCAATAACAGTTCACTAGGAATCTCACTAAAAACAAATGTATCAAAGTTCAAATCCAAATCACATTTCCATTTCCATTACATTAGTTGGTGGCACTCACTTTTCCTCTGTTTGGTCCATCCAGTTTTCCAAACAGTTCCTTTAATCTTGTGGCTCCGTGCCAAACAAACATTTGTCTCCGTGCTGCTTCCCTCCCCCAGCTCACGTTAGACTGGCTTTAATAAGTACACTGCTCTCAGTGCGCGGTTGCGCTTCCGCTGTTTCCATTCAAAATAAAGGTTATCTGTCCTGGGTCCGTTACAACCTCACACCTAGCACCCACCTAACTCCTGATGCTAGGATGATACTGGGGCGGCCATAGCTGAGTGGTTAGTGAGCCCGCCTAGGGAGCCAGAGGACCTGGTTGCCCCAGGTTCGATTCCAGGCCAGACCAGCATATGTGTCGATGACATGAAATTTGTCCCTGAGCAAGACTCTTAACCCCTAATTGCTCACAGGTTCTCATTGGAAACAAGACCGCAAGGACTTTCATGAACAACCTGTTAAAAGGAATTATCCTTATCCTTACTAGACCTCACACCTAGCACTCACCTAACCCCTGATGCTAGGGTGATACTAGACCTCACACCTACACTCACCTAACCCCTGATGCTAGGGTGATACTAGACCTCACACCTAGCACTCACCCCAGTGTAGGGACTAACGCGTTACAAGTAACGCGTTACTGTAACGCGTTACTGTAACGCCATTATTTGTGGCAGTAACTAGTCCTCTAACGAATTATTTTTTAATTCAGTAACTCAGTTACCGTTACTACATGGTGCGTTACTCCGTTATTTTTTATATAGTATTAATATATTTATATATACAGCGAGTCGAACAGAGACTGAGAATTGTACTTAAGTACAGTACTTGAGTAAATGTTCTTATTTACTTTACACCACTGTGTCACATGCAGAGACGCGCTGTGGGCGGTGGACATCCTGACCGGTTGACAATGACACGGCAGTTCATTCATTATCACTGCAAATCAGACACATTTCAAATCCTCTGCTTTGCAAGCTCTCTCTCTCTCTCTCTCTCTCTCTCTCTCTCTCTCGCTCTATCTTAACAGCGTGTGTGTTTCTGAGAGAGAGAGAGAGAGAGAGAGAGAGAGAGAGAGAGAGAGAGAGAGAGAGAAAGAGAGAAAGAGTGTGTCACACGCTGTTAAAGGAGAAATCCGGACATTTTAAGTGTTATCGTTGATGTGTCGTTACTCACCTACCGACGTAGAAAGTGGCGTTGATTTTTTTCCAGCGATTCCCCTGTCGTAATTTTTTCAACCCCCTCCGTTGGCATAATGGGAGCGTGTGGCTAAGGGAAATTCGTCTATTATAACCGATGCAAAGTTATTTTTTTCTCTACTACTACTCATTGTAGAGTCTCATGATACTCAAACATGCACTGAAAGTTCATGAGAGGCTAAGGCTAATGCCGAACGAGCTAACGCTGGTTGCTTGTTTCTCTCCCAGAACCTGGCAACTCGGTGTTGCCAGGCAGAGAAATAAGCAAACAACGTTAGCTCGTTCGGCATTAGCGATAGCTTCTCAGGGACTTTCAGTGCATGTTTGAGTATCATGAGACTCTACAATGAGTAGTAGTAGAGAAAAAAATAACTTTGCATCGGTTATAATAGACGAATTTCCCTTAGCCACGCGCTCCCATTATGCCAACGGAGGGGGTCGAAAAAATGACGACAGGGGAATCGCTGGAAAAAATCAACGCCACTTTCTACGTCGGTAGGTGAGTAACGACACATCAAAGATAACACTTAAAATGTCCGGATTTCTCCTTTAAGTTACACCTATTTCCTGTTAATAATAACCAGTGTAAAATGTGCTGCATTGGGAGGTAATTGTTGAGGTAGTTGCTGCAATATATTATAACTCTGTGGTCTGCACGCAGTCAGACAGAGACCGCGGTGTGGTTATATTAGATAAAGTTGTGTATTTAACAGTCAGTCACACACAAGTTGTATCATTACGAGTTAGAATATGTCACAGACACTAGGCTACTACAAGGGCACTTGTGAGTAAAGTTGGCAAGTTGCCCTACAGTTTAACAACAATGCAAGTTGAAGATGAAATATCCAACACAGATGAGTAAATACTCTTAACAGCTATAGGCTACTGCAACTGTGACATCCAGGTACAACGACGTTAATCATAAAGGTGGACCTAATTTTAACTCTATGAGGTGGACACGTTAAAACGTTACCACTTTGAACTGAATAGCTGAGGAGACGACAAGATTCTCACAACTCATCAACTTTCCCACGGCTATCCCAACTAGACGCACGGACGGCATCCACTGCCTAACTATACAGTATAACCTCCTGTGAGTTAAAGACTGGTGACGCGAGGTTACCTGTGAGTGAGTGGTCTATCATTTATTACCCTAACAGGTCAGCTGAGCCATGTTATGAAGGATTCATCTGAAATGCCCATTTCTATGCAGTGCCCTTTGATTAGAAAATGCATGCAAACGCAATCGATCATTGAGAAACCATTATGCACGCAGCATGCACAAATGGTAATGTAGGTAATTAATGTATTTGTGCAAGATGACCCTGCTATATAAAATGTGTATATTACTCGTTCATCATGGTTCATGTTCAAATAGCTCAATCCAAAATATAATGCTGTAGGCTTAAGTGTTAGGCTGTATTTACGCACCTGCTTGTAATTAATGCATAAACATAATTATGACCAGTATTTTTATCAGATGTCGGATACATTTGAATCATTCCGGACATTGGGACCGGCAGATTACAATCCTAGCGCGACCCCTGGTATAGACCAAATTGCTTAGCAGAGGTCAGTGATGCAAATGCATGTCAATTGATCAACAGATTGTATTACTCTCCAATGCAATAACAGTACTGAAATGAAGGCTATAAGAGCATTAATGGGAGGCCTTTTTTGTGTGTGTGTGTGTGTACAATAAAAATACACAACAATAACAGTGTGTGTACAATATGTATTACTATTATTGTTTATAATAATAGGTTTAATATTATTTAAAAATTCTACTGTATATCAAAGCATTTATTCCTCAGTTGTTCAAAGAACCACCACTGTCATATACTAGGTGGATGTGCCTCACAGGCACCCGTAGCTGATCTACATTTAACGGCAGTGTCGTAAAGCTCACTGTATGCTATGCTATGCTATGCTATGGAGACGCATCGGTCTGTTTGTATGTACCACTACCTGCTGAGCATGAATAAAGTCACGTATATATAAAGTCGTTGTCAAGCCTCTTCAAGACATTACATGGTGTCAGAAGTTAAGTCGGAAGAAGAAGAACGGGATGGCGCAGTTTCAACCTCCACCGAACCTGAGTTTGCGAGGCAATCTTGCCGAAAATTGGAGAAGCTGGAGCCAGCGTTTCGAGCTCTTCTGTGTTGCCAGCGGAGTTGCGGAGAAGTCCGAAACAGTGCAATGTGCTACGTTCCTACACGTCGCGGGAGAAGAGGCGATTAAAGTATGCAGGGCCGCTTCTCCCTACACGCACACTACGCAGGCTGCGTGGGGCCCTGCCCCACGCAGGGCCCCTACCCGCCGGAAGAAAAAAAAAAATTAAACGGACCCAATCCGCCCAGAACCGCGAAAAAAACGAACCCAATCCGCCCAGAAACGCAAAAAAAAATCGCGCGTGCATGTGTCCTGTATCATGCTTAGGGCCCCTGTGGAGTCTAAAGCGGCACTGAAAGTATGCAATACTTTCGTCTTTACAGGAAACAAAATAGCCGTGATGAAGAGGAAGTTTAAGGACTACTGTGAGCCCAGAATAAACTTACCGTATATCCGGCACATATTCTTCACAAGAGCACAGAAGCAGTCAGAGCCTATTGATTCCTATGTAACGGACTTAAAGAACAAGGCCAAAGACTGTGAATTTGGAGATCTGCATAATTCCCTAGTACGTGACCGAATTGTGTGTGGCATAATTAATGACCTAGTGAGAGGCAGGCTGTTAAGAGAAGCAGATTTGTCTCTAGAAAAGGCCATTGATATTTGCAGGGCAGGTGAAATAACAAACACTCAAGTCAAATCTCTGACAGAAGAGGTGGAGATGAACACTGTAAAAACTGTCAGGAAAAAATACTTTAGAGTAAAAGAAAGAACAGAACAGACCGGTGAAAGTTGCGATAGATGTGGTTACAAACATGGAACAAATAAATGTCCTGCAATTGGCCAAATTTGCAAAAAATGCCAAAAGAACAATCACTTTGCCAAAATGTGCAGATCTCAGAGTCAGACGCCAAGTCAGTCAGGCTCTTGGCAGAAGCCATATAAAAAGAGAGTGCATGCAGTGGAGCAAAGTGAGGAGGAAGAGGACATGTTCATTGGAACACTCAGTAAGGAGCATGACAAACACATCAGTGTGATGGAGTCTGCTGAGACCGAAACTGAGGGAGGAAAATGGACAGAAAGCTCAGAATCAATACAAAAAATTTGACATTTAAATTGGACACAGGCGCAGACTGTAATGCAATGTCATTTAAAACATTCAATGCTCTGGAGGTCAGAGGCAGGCTCAGGGCGAGTAAAAGCAAACGTGTTGCCTTCTTTGGTCAAAAGATAGCACCACTGGGCAAGAGAGCGTTAACATGTGAATATAAAGGTCAAAAGCACAACATTGAGTTTGAAGAAGAAGAGGTACCAGCTATACTGGGAGGAGCCACTTGTGTGAAACTAGGCTTAGTGAAGAGGATGCTTGAAATTGGAAAAGAGCAGGACATTCTTAAGGAGTATGATGATCTGTTTAATGGACTGGGTTGCATAGCTGGTCAGTACCATATTCAAATTGACCACACTGTCACACCTGTCGTGCACGCTCCCAGGAGGGTTCCTGTGGCGCTCAGAGACAGAGTTGTGGAGGAGCTACACTGCATGGTGAAAATGGGTGTCATAACCAGGCAGACAGAGCCAACAGACTGGGTCAATAGTATGGTCACTGTGGTCACACCTAAGAAAATCCGTATTTGCATGGACCCAAAAGACCTGAATGAAGCTATTAAACGGGAGCACTATCCATTACTGACTGTGGAGGAAGTAGTTTCCTGTATGCCAAACGCCAAGTATTTCTCAGTGCTGGATGCTAATAAAGGATTTTGGCAAATCAAACTTGATGAGGAAAGTTCTAAGCTCTGCACCTTTAACACCCCAATAGGAAGATACAGGTTCCTGCGGATGCCGTTTGGGATCTCTTCCGCGCCAGAGGTGTTCCAGAGAGCCATGGCACAGTTGATTGAGGGGCTGGAAGGTGTGGTAAATATAATCGATGACTTACTTGTGTGGGGAGACTCTGTGGAAGAGCAGAGAGCAAAAGAGAACAACTTGAAGTTGAACAGAGACAAGTGTAAAGTCAGAACTAAAGAAATAAAATACATTGGACACATTCTCAGTGCCAGTGGACTGAAACCAGATGAGGAAAAGGTCAGAGCAGTGACACAGCTTCCACCGCCACAGGACAAACAGGAATTATTGAGGTTCAATGGCATGATCCAGTATCTCGCAAAGTTTATTCCTAACCTGTCAGAAATCAGTGCTCCTTTGAGAAAGTTGCTTGAAGGTGACACAGAGTGGCACTGGGAGGAACCACAGAGGAGGAGTTTTGAGAAACTTAAACAGCTGGTCACAAATGCTCCAACTTTAAGATTTTATGATGTGACAAAATCAATAACTCTGTCAGTAGATGCCAGCTCAGAAGGCTTAGGAGCAGTCATACTGCAGGAGGGACAGCCTGTAGCCTATGGGTCAAGAGTACTCAGTGACTGTCAGCGCCGAAATGCGCAAATAGAAAAAGAACTACTTGCCATTGTATATGGATGTGAGAAGTTTCACCAGTACTTGTATGGGAAGGTCATTCTAGTTGAGAGTGACTATAAGCCGCTTGAGAGCATCTTTAAAAAACCATTACATCAAGCTCCGATGAGGCTTCAGAGGATGCTTCTGAGGCTGCAAAGATACAGCCTTAAAGTCACTTATCGTCCAGGCAAAGAGCTTCATATAGCAGACGCGCTCAGTCGCGCATTCCTTAATGAGCAGAAAGAAGAGTTGCTAGAGAAAGATTTGGAAGTGAATGTGATCACACTTCCAGTTTCAGAGGAGAAACTGCACAAGTTCAGGTCAGCATCAGCAGAGGACCCCGAAATACAGTTGTTGAGAGAAATCACACTGAGGGGATGGCCCAAGGAAAGAAGTGCAGTACCAAAAACAATTCAGCCTTATTGGACCTTTAGGGATGAAATCACACACACATCTGGGCTGATGTTCAAAGCAGCAAAGCTCATTGTTCCAACTCAAATGAGACAG
Source organism: Gymnoscopelus braueri (assembly GCF_963280865.1). Lineage (NCBI taxonomy): Eukaryota > Metazoa > Chordata > Actinopteri > Myctophiformes > Myctophidae > Gymnoscopelus > Gymnoscopelus braueri. Next base: position 9,549,223 of record NC_137611.1, read on the forward strand.
GAAATGTTGAACAAAATCCATGAGTCCCACCTAGGTATTGTAAAGTGTAAAGAAAGAGCCAGAGACATTTTGTATTGGCCGCACGTGTCTTCACAAATTGAGGAACTGGTGTCTCAGTGTGCCACTTGCAATGAGCACCAACACAGCAACCCGAAAGAGCCTTTGCTTTCACACCCAATACCAGATAGACCGTGGGAGAAAGTAGGGACTGACCTCTTTCATTTCAGAGGATCTGATTTTTTAATGTGTGTGGATTATTTCTCTAAGTTCCCAGAAATAGTTAAGCTGAAAAATACCACCAGTAGCAGTGTCATAGTGGCACTGAATTCTGTCTTTTCTAGGCATGGAATCTGTGATCTTTTAATTTCAGATAATGGGCCTCAGTATTCCAGTGCTGAGTTTAAAGACTTTGCAGACAAGTGGGAATTCAAACACATCACGTCCAGTCCTGGTCACGCCCAATCAAATGGACAAGCAGAAAGGGCAATACAGACTATTAAAAACTTGCTGAAGAAAGCAGAGGACAGCCAAGGTGACCCCTACATTTCATTATTGGAGTATCGTAGTAACTAGAGTACTTGTAACAGAGTATTTAGATGTCAATCTTAGCCAATGAGAATGGAATATGAAAAATCAAACACATCCGTCTTGATCACATGACTATGGAGATCATGTGTACCGATTTGCGTGAAATTTGGATAAAATCGGAAGGAGTAATATAAGAAAATGTGTTTTACATAAGTCGGCCTCCTGATGGAGCTATAAAAGGCAGATTTGAAAAATGCAGGGCAAAGGTTTTTCCTTGACCTCTAGGGAGTGTGCATACAAAGTTTTACACAGATCGGTGCAGTTATAGGTACAAACATGAATCGGCCTGTTATAGCGCCACCATGAGGCTGATTTGAAAATTTTCAAGTGCCATTTCTTTCTCGGCATAGTGGAAATATGCGTGCAAAATTTCACGGAAATTGCATGCTGTGTTCATGATTTGAGGCATTTTGTTCAAAACGGAGTACTCCTGCAAACTTTGGAAGCCATGTTTAGCCAATCAGGATAGAATATGAACAATCTGAAAGACCCGTTTCGTTTAATGACTATAGAGATACTGTGTACCGATTTGCAGGATTTTTGGACAAAATCTGTAGGAGTACTGTCAAAAAATATGTTTTGCACAAATTGGCCTCCTGGTGGCGCTATAAAAGGCCCATGTGAAAAATTTGGGTCAGAAGTTCGGAATTGGCATCCAGGGAGTGTGTGTGCAGAGTTTCGCTGCGATCAAGGCAACGGTGGCGGAGACAACTAGAAAAAGTGCTCCTCGGAGCACAGGTCTCCGCCAGGTCAGGTAGGTTATTGTGGGCCAGCAATGTTCAGAATTTGCCAGTAAGGATGGAATATAAAAAATCGTACGGAACCACCTTGATCACTTGCCTAAAGAGATAATGTGTACTGATTTGCATGATGTTTGGACAAAATGTGTAGGAGTAATATAAAAAAGAAAAGTCGGCCTCCTGGTGGTGCTATAATAGGGCAATGTTAAAAGGGTGGCGTTTGTTCTATAACGTAGTGCGAATGTATGTGCAAAGTTCCACCGCAATCGGACGCTGCGTTCATGATTTGCAGCATTTTGTTCAAAACGGGCCACTCCTGCAAACTTTAGATGTCAATGTTAGCCAATCAGGATGGAATATGAAAAATCAAACAGATCCATCTTGATCACATGACTATAGAGATCATGTGTACCGATTTAGGTGACATTTGGATAAAATCTGAAGGCTTAATCTCAAAATATGTATTTTACATAAGTCGGCCTCCTGGTGGCGCTATAAAAGGCTAATGTGAAAAATGCAGGGCAGATGTTTTTCCTTGGCCTCTAGGGAGTATGCGTGCAAAGTTTCATGCAGATCGGTGCAGTTAAAGTTAAAAACGCAATTTGGCCTTTTATAGCGCCACCATGAGGCTGATTTGAACATTTTCAAGTGGGATTTTTTCCTCGGCCTAGTGGGAATGTGCGTGTGAAATTTCACGGAAATCGCAAGTTGCGTTCATGATTTGAGGCATTTAGTTCAAAATGGACCAATCCTGCAAACTTTGGAAGCCAACCTTAGGCAATCAGGATGGAATATGGAAAATCAGACAGATCCGTGTTGAGTGACTATAGAGATACTGTGTAATGATTTGCGTGATGTTTGGATAAAATCTGTAGGAGTAATATAAAACAATGGATTTTGCACAAATAGGCCTCCTGGTGGCGTTATAACAGGCCAATCTGAAAAATTTGGAGTATGTGTGCACAGTTTCGCAGCGGCCGGGCCAACGGTGCCGGAGATTAGCCGCTCGCAGACAGATGGACACACGGACGGACACACGGACGGACACACGGACGGACGGACAGGGGGTAAAACATACTCTCTCGCCATGCCTTTCGGCCTAGCGGAGACAACCAGGTCTGGTAGACAAAGTAGACCACCTATTAGATATGGTGTAGGTTGAATCTATGCATATACTGAACATGATTGTACTGTTTAATCTGTGATTCTATTCATGACAGTTGATGTAATCTGCACTTAAAGGGTAACATTTGCAGCATGTAAAATGTTTGGTTTATGGTGTTGTGTTTTGGACACTGTGAGGGGTAAGAAGTCATGTTAAAAGAAAAAAAAATGTATGTAAAAAAAAAAGAAAAAAGGCAAAATAAGAAAAACAGAAAAAAATATCACTATGTAAAAAGAAAAAAACATCTATAAAAAAAGCGATGTCATATACTAGGTGGTTGTGCCTCACAGGCACCCGTAGCTGATCTACATTTAACGGCAGTGTCGTAAAGCTCACTGTATGCTATGCTATGCTATGCTATGGAGACACACCGCTCTGTTTGTATGTACCACTACCTGCTGAGCATGAATAAAGTCACGTATATATAAAGTCGTTGTCAAGCCTCTTCAAGACATTACAACCACTAGGTGTCAGTGTCAACTTTGTGACATGTGACAGTTCTTACGATATAAATGATATATTATAACTCTATTGTTACAATTTAATGATATAAATGATATAGTATAACTCTATGGTTACAGTTTAATGATATAAATGATATATTATAACATATAGTTAAAGTTTAATGATATTAATTATATATTATAACTCTACAGGAGGAAATGACGTCATGCTAGTTAGCCTAGCATACCGCTGGCTCCACAGAGTCAGCAGAATGTAATGTTTGACCATTAAAATAAATAGATCAATAAATCATGTTTAATGATGAAGTCCTGGATGGTGTGGAGATCCAATCAGTGTGGAGGAAACGTCATCAACTGGCGACGGAAACGGTGCGTTTAACCCTTTGATGTTCTAATAACAATAATGATAATAAAACCTGTAAGTTTAGCCCTGAAACATGAGTCATGACGCTACTTGTTCCTGTTCTTTGAACATTTTACATTTACATCCCGTACATCTACATAAACGTTCACATTTCTAATATAAAGTGCTGACCTCATGGACATGGATGTAACAAGTTAAAACGCTTAAGTCTAAATATCCGTTTATTCCGTATTGTTCAATAAAAATCATGTTAATACGATCGGTGGCCATTTTCTCCGAATTTTCTCCATTATGCTTTCAACCACGTGCCCCTATTGGTTAAAATATGTATTGCACTCTGATACATTATAAAAATAAGAATAAAGCCATAGAAAATGGCCGGCGATCGGATTAAAATGTTTTTTATTGAACAATACAGTAGATCCGGGTACTTAGACCCAGGCGTTTTAACTTGTTACATTCATGGCCGTGGGGTCAGCACTTTATATTTGAAATGTGAACGTTTATGTAGATGTACGGGTTGTAAATGTAAAATGTTCAAAAACCAGGAACAAGTTGCGCCATGACGCTTAGTGACAGACGAGCGTCATGTGAACCATGGCTGCTGTAAGTTAAAACAGTTTAACCATTTAGACCAGGGGTCTTCAACGTTTTCAGGCCAAGGACCCCTTAGCTGAGAGAGAGATGAAGCAGGGACCCCTTTAGCTGAGAGAGAGATGAAGCAGGGACCCCTTAGCTGAGAGAGAGATGAAGCAGGGACCCCTTAGCTGAGAGAGAGATGAAGCAGGGACCCCTTAGCTGAGAGAGAGAGATGAAGCAGGGACCCCTTGAGAGACAGCGAACTCCACTTGCGACCGCGACGGCTCGCTTCGACGGGTGCCTGACTCGTCGCGTTTATCGCGACGTAAGGCACGACGGAAAGAAGCCATCGTCGCCGAAATATTACTCCGTCGCGCCGGAATAATCCATCGTCTCGACGGGTGCCTGTTTTTGTCGGCGTTTCACCCGTGCGTCGGAGAACGGGCGCTCGTCGAGACTCGTCGCGTTTACCGCGACGTAAGGCACGACGGAAAGAAGCCATCGTCGCCGAAATATTACTCCGTCGCGCCGAAATAATCCATCGTCGCCGAAATAAGCCATCCACAATGTAATTGGTCGCATCTGCCTCTCTCCCTCCTTCCCTCCTTCCTATGTGTGTGCTTGTGGGCATAGAAGGGACACACGTCGTGCGAAGCCCGGCCATTCATGGGCATAGACACAGGCTGACACGTCATGTGAAGTCTGGGTCTGGCAGAACCAGGTCTCCTGGTCTTTTCCCCCTCTACACCGATAGCTCTTTCCCAAAAATAGCCGATCTACAACCTCACAACGCCTCACGCTGCGAGGCGTTGTGAGTAAATCCTCTAATAGTGACCTCTATTCAATTAAAAACCGGCCCTCTATTAATGACCGGGAGGCCTTGAAATAAGCAATTAAAGGCCTCCCTTCTAATAGAAGCCGACCCTTCTATTAGAATCGTCTTTTTTTTTAAGTCTGAAGACTCTCGCCTCGGCTACTTTATACGCCTGCCGTCGGTTCAAATCACAGTGACACAGATTAATGTATAAGACAACATTTCAGTAAAGTACTTGAGTAAATGTACTTAGTTACTTTACACCTCTGCAGACGAGCTGCTCAGCGTCCGTTCCGTTCTGGGCGAGCAGCGTTGCAAGATTCTGCGAGAGATTAAGCAACACTGCTAGTGGCAACGAGGTCTATGAAAACAAGCCGCGACCACCTGTAAATGCACGTTACTTGTCTGCAGAACACAGTATTCCATGCGCTTTCTCTCTCCCTCTCTCTCTCCCTCTCTCCTCTCTGGGGTCCACGGCCAAATAAGCTACATATAATTTGTGGGGTTCCTGACAGCATGAAGGTGTCCCCCCCTCCTCTGAATGGAACAACTACCGTAACAGCGGTATTTTACACGTGCGTAATTACGCACGTATACGTGCATGTTGTAACATAATAATACACAACGTGTACTGTACCTATATAGCTCACTGTCTTCTTAGGGACCCCCAAGCTCCTCCTTAGCGCCACCTATGGAGCGGTTTCAGAAAAGAAAAAAGGAAACTTAAAACAAAGACAGCGGTTTCAGAAAATAAAAAAGGAAAAAAGGAAACTTAAAAAAAAGACAGCTGCTGTTGGCATAGGCTATCAGGTCGATTTCGGATACCGCAGTTAAGCTCATTATATGGAAGGTATTGTGCATTTTAGGAAAGAAGCATGAAACTTTCAGCATATCATCTACATACCCCAAGGTTTGATTTCAGACGTGGAAGCACTTTCAGATTGACCTCTGGTGACCTTGAGTGGTCATTGACCTCAGAATTGCATTTTTGGCACTTTTTGCCCCATTTTTCTCCATTATAATAATATATGCTTGATAAATTGTCAGTTTTGTTCTAATAAATGAAAAATGAAACCTAATAGTCACTCTACAGAAATGGTGATTATTACTATTATGATAGTTCTGTTATGACATGTTATAACATTAAAAACATCTAGGAGAGAGAGAGCAGCAGTAAAATAAAGAAAAACAAGAAAGAAAGTGCTAATGCATTCAAAGTGCAATATAGGTACAATCAGGTGCTATTCATCTCATGTTGGTTTTGGTTTTGGGGGCAGTATATGGTGAGCGTTCAAGGTTCTGATGGTTTGGGGAAGAAACTGTTGGACAGCATGCTGGTGCTTGTCCCGATGCTCTTTTTTTTTTTTTTTTTTTTTACTTAAATTTGTATCCAACCCTTATTTTTCACCCGGTGCCAATTTGTGGCACCGGGTGACAATTTTGTTCCCAGTGATCCTGGGAATTATACTCCCCTCACCAGCCCGACGCTCTTAAACCTCCTATCAGATGGCAGTAGTTCAAGGATATGGTGGGAGATAATATGGTACCATTTCTGTCAGAAACCTGTCTACGACTACCAGTGACATCGATGGGGAATCCAAGCTAATATAAACTGCAGGCTTTATATTCCTGGAAAGTTTGCATGCTATAATAGAAGCCATTGTTCTCGCATTAATAAAGAAATAAATGAAAAAAATGAAAGGCAACTGTCCACAGCCCTCCTCTGAGACACAGAATGAGTAGATAAAAATGGTACCATAATGAGCATGAGTGAGTACACTTGGAACCATAATCTAAGACTCAATGGTCTTTTTCACTCTCTTCATCTTCTCTCTCCTTATTCCCTTCAGCCTCCTCATCTTCGTTGTCTTCATCTTAGACCATGGCAAAATTCAGACTTCTGCTTCTGTAAGGTTATTGTTGCTCAAGTGATCAGACATGAGGTCGTTAGGGATTAAGGGTCTTGCTTATGTACACCGACATATTATCAGGGCTGGGAATCGAACCTGGTACCTTCTGTTTCCCAGGTGGCCTCTCTACAGCTATGGCCCCCCTTCTTCTTAATGGGTTGTAGTGGACCTCTCCTCCTTCACACTTACATAGTAGGCCCGTAACGATACAGTAACTGCATCGATGCATCGTTTTGAATTTTCAACGATCTACTATATCGATATGCAAACAGCTAAATATCGTATCGTTTGACTTTGAATCGTATCGAATCGTTTTGCAATGCAAATAATCGTATCGAATCGTTCTGCAATGCAAATAATCAATTATATCAATACTAAGTACTTTTAAGAAGAAGAAAAGAGAAAGAGGGGTTTATATCCAGTATCCAGGTATTTATTTTTCACACAGAATTTTTGGGTAAATAAATAGTTACTATATCGATTTTAAATCATTGAATCGAATCGTATCGTTCTAAATTAACCTGTCCTGTATCGTTCATGTATCGTATCGACTAAATCGCTGAATCGAAACGTATCGTATCGTTCTAAATTAACATGTATCGTTCATGTATCGTATCGACAACCAAGTATCGTGATACGTATCGAATCGTTGTTAAAACGTATCGTTACACCCCTATTACATAGTCAGTCTTACAGAATGGTATCTGCAGTTTATTTCGCTGCATGCCTTCAATGCTCTACAGCTGCAGCTGGAGCCATTGCCTGGGAGTAAACATTGGGCATGACAGCCCCTCCTTTAGCAACCTCCCACCCGGATGTAGTGATGTCTCTTTCCTCTGCAGGTGGCTCGATCCGATCTGCAGCCTTCCACAACATGACCTGCAGATGAACATGCAGTATACTGTGTGCAGAATCATATTTGTCTGTCAATACAATGCGAAGAAGAACTCTGCACCGGTATCTTTTAGGTCACTGTGCGTGGCATCAAGTTCCCAAAGCACTGTATTGAGACTAGTCATGGTACTTTCTAGGAGTACTTTAAGCACATACCTTGCCCTTCTCACAGGGTAGGAGACAGTATCACATCCTAACAGGTTCTTGGAGGAGGACAACCACAAGCATCCGATAAGCACAGTGTATTTTGTCTAGGATTTACCATTGAGAATGAAGGCGATGCCACCGCAAGCAATGCTTTTATCCCAGAAATGTTCATCAATGTTCCACTGCAACCAGGGAATGACATCAGAGTGCCAGTGGACATCATGCGGGGATCGATGATGGTAAATGGACTGCATTTAAATAGCACCTTAGTCTTCCTGACTCTTCAAAGCACTTTACAATGTACTTCACATTCACCCATACTTTCACACACCAATGGTAGAGGAAACACAAATACAATACCCCTACCTGCTCATTGGGAGCAGGTAAGGGTTCAGTGTCTTGCTCAAAGACAGGAGGAGCCAGGGATGGAACCTGGAATCTTTGGATTCCAAGACGGCCGCTCTACCTCATGAGCCACTGCCACCCCGCATGATGACAGACTTATATCGCACTTCCAGTCACTCAAATGGATTATACATGTCATGACGCTTGAGGTCCAGTGTGGGGTTCATACGCTTTTCAGTGATTTCTCAAGGTGTACAAGGGTTGTGAGCACAGGATCCAGGTGAGAAGGTGGAGAACCGATACATGGACATGGATCCAGCTTTTTTTTTGGCAAGATTAATTTCTGGACATTCAAAAATAGACTTAGTCTCTAAGAGCACCTTTCTAAATTGACTACCATCTAAAACAAGACTTTTTCCTGGTCTTGGGCCTAATTATTACATACTTTATGCAAATTGTGCAAATGAGGAAAGGTTGCATGACTTCACCATGATAATAGATGAATTTCTGCACATCACAAACATGGGCTTTGACTCTTAAGTCACCTTTCTAAGTTAACTGGACGCAAAATGTTAGCCGCAAAATGTTAGCTATTTCCAGGTAATTTGCTCATTAAGCGATACATTTGCTGATTATGATTATTACTCAAATTGCCCAATATGCAACTTTTAGGAATCAAGCTTAAACTCATCTGCTAAGCCTATATGACATTTTAATCATAAAGGTTTACAGGAAACCACATTTCTGGTTTTAACATGGGTTTGACAGCCCAAAATGTGTACAGCCTCTGACAAGTCTCAGAGGTCAATTGAGAAATGCTTCCACGTCTGAAAACAGACTTCATGACATATAGAAACACTGTAGGAAGTTTCATGCTTCTTTCATAAAAAGCACAATACCTTCCATATATGAGATTATCTTCTCATTAGAACCCTGAACGCTCACCATATACTGCCCCCAAAACCAAAACCAACATGAGATGAATAGCACCTTTGAATAGCATTGTACCCAGGCGCGTATCGTCATTGAGGCCAACGAGGCCATGGCCCGGTCTGTAAACCCAGCTTGTCCCAAGATCCAGGGGAAAAAAACTAAAAATCAACATTAGCAGCTCTCACCCGATTCTGTTGTAGCCGACCACAGAAAGTTGCCTTTGTTTTCAAGTGGGGCTCATTTGCATTCGGCCGAATTGTTAATCAGTGGCCATTAAAAACCAGTTTAGCCGTCAAACCGGTTCTGGCCCGGTCAACGTTAGACTCCACCGTACGCCACTGATTGTACCTATATTGCACTTTGAATGCATTAGCACTTTCTTTCTTGTTTTTCTTTATTTTACTGCTGCTCTCTCTCTCCTAGATGTTTTTAATGTTATAACATGTCATAACAGAACTATCATAATAGTAATAATCACCATTTCTGTAGAGTGACTATTAGGTTTCATTTTTCATTTATTAGAACAAAACTGACATTTTAACAAACATTATATTATTATAATGGAGAAAAATGGGGCAAAAAGTGCCAAAAATGTAATTCTGAGGTCAATGACCACTCAAGGTCACCAGAGGTCAATCTGAAAGTGCTTCCACGTCTGAAATCAAACCTTGGGGTATGTAGATGATATGCTGAAACTTTCATGCTTCTTTCCTAAAATGCACAATTGGTTTGCTTAACTGCTGCACTATGTCTCTCTATAGGCTATACCTGCCAACCTCAGACCGTCAGATAAAATGACACTTCTGTTCTGGGGGGGTGGGGGGGATGTTCATCAGTGTGGACGATTATTGTTATGCAGTTATATTTATCGTACTTTGGTGTGAACAGACTTTATAGGTTCGACTCATCTGCCTAAACGTTCAAATTCCAAATATGAATTGCATACCCCATGGCCAGGGATGTTAAAATTATGTTCGGGCCCTCCAAAGTACTTGTCTCGTCCGTATTGTTCAATAAAAAATACTTAATCCGATCGGTGGCCATTGTCTCATAATGTATATGAGTGCAATACACCTCTCAACCAATGCGGTCACGTATTTGAAAGAACATAGAGAAAATACGGAAGAAATGTCCACCAATCCGATTCAAATGTTTTTTATTGAACAATACAGAAGATACTGGTATTAATGAGTAAACGTCCATAAATGTAACATCCGTGGCCATGAGGTCAGCACTTTATTTATTTGAAATATGAACGTTTATGTGATTTACGGTCTAAAAAGGGAGAAATTGCAAACAACAGGTTGAAGTTCATCCATGACTTAATTATGATATGACATTGATGTTTCGGGGCTAAACTCGTTCATGATTAGGCTACGCCGTTCTCAAATAGATTAGCCAAAATAACTAAAATACTGCGGCACTTGGGTATGCACGTTTTATTACTTGATGCTTTGATAAGGGCAGTCAATCCACATAATCAAAGCTGTAACGTTATGCGTTATGATCATATCAATCAATGAAATTAGATATTAAAGAAAGGAGCCCCACAGTCCGTGTATTATGGCCGATCCAGTAAAGCAGCTGTACAATGTAATCAAAATGTTTTAAAATGTCCAAATTTCATACAAATCTTTTGAAATAACCAGATCTACAAGCTCACACAAGCGACGCATTGTGACATTGTAGATTGGATTGATGCCAATGAAAGTTATTAGCAGAACCTTTTTTTTTCTTCGAATTTTTATTATTTTATTTTGTTGACTTCAAAGCCATGTTTTTCAAATGCAAAAATTAAGCTGTAATAAAGTTAATTTTGAAGTTATTAAATGATATTTATTTCCATTAAAAAAAAAAAGACAAATGTCTGAGATGTGTTTTTGCTCCAAAAAAATTACCAAAAATTGTATCAAAGTCCGGCTTTAATGGACATTTTAACATAAATGGAGATCTTCATTATTCCGTGCCCTCTTCATCAGTGTCATGATTTGTTGGGATTTCAGGTCGAATAACTGTCTCCCATGTTATTTTCGCTGATCCACCTTGCTGCATCTTGTCAGTGTTTAGATGAATAAGATGATTATTAATCAACACGTATATTAAATTAACCACAATATAGTCAGACTTTCTTTGCTCCTACATTAACGCTGCGGATTTCAACGCAACAACTTACTGTTATTGTTATTAGCACTTTAACAAATGGAAGGACGCTGTCAATACTGCTGTCAATACACTGTCGTACATTGAGTTTCTCTGACTGACAGCGGCCTAGAATGACGACATTGAGTTGCTTTTGGTCAGTAATCACAGAGGCCTACTAGATCTAGGTGATTACTGACCCGTCAATCAACGTGCGCGCAACAGTGAGCTGTGACGGAACATCAACATAAATGTAATAATAATAATAATAATAATATTATTATTATTATATGCTCAGATTTCACAGATGTTTTCTCGTTAATTAACCCACTGCTCACATCTCACTTGAAGTAGTATACGCATTAATGGTGGAAAAAGTACATAGCCCAAGTATTGGTATCAAAATGTACTTAAAATACCAAAAGTACAAGTACTCGTTATGCAGAAGGTCCCATTTCACAAGTTTTCTAATGTATAATTGATTTGCTGGCGTGATCGGTTGCTACGCGACGCAACAGCTGTGGAAACTGATTTTGGGTGATAATATTGAGTGGTTTTATTTGCGTACAAATAAAGGCTATATTGACATCTTCAAAATGTAACCTCAGAAATTCCTCTGTTACGGTAGTTGTTCCATTCAGAGGAGGGGGGGGACACACCTTCATGTCAGGAACCCCACAAATTATATGTATTTGGCCGTGGATCCCAGAGAGGAGAGAGGGAGAGAGAAAGCGCATGGAATGCTGTGTTCTGCAGACAAGTAACCTAAATCAAATATTGGGGGTCCTTGGCATGACAAGGACCCCCACACGCCCCCCCCTCGCCCCCCCACCAGCCCCCCAGTGTTATCCACACCTGTCAGCTGGTACAATTACCTAACATCGTTGCTTATCTGTGCGTCATTACGCACGCACGCGGTCATATTTAATTTGTGTGTGTGTGTGTGTGTGTGTGTGTGTGTGTGTTACGGCCGCGGACCTTTGACAGACAGACAGACAGACAGACAGACAGACAGACAGAATACGTCGCAATGCGCGGCTTTCGCAAAGCAGCAGATATGAGCTAGTAGATCGGCTGAATGTAAATGCATTGTATAGTGTGATTTCTGTGTTATCTATTGCGTTGGGGGGGGTCGCCCGGGGACCCCCAAAGGTCCACGGGGACCCCCCAGAAGGACGAGCGTGAACACATTCCGTCTGCGTGCGTGCGCTCTCTCTTTCTCTCTCTCCCCCCCCCCTCTCTCTCTCTCTCTCTCTCTCTCTCTCTCTCTCTCATGCGTAAAAGAAAAGCGTCTCCAAAAACACTTGTCTTTTCAATAGGCCATTAAACGTTCAAATCGAATCAAACAAATTCCTTATTTCCGGAGGTTATTGAAGTTATATCAATCGATAAAATGTGATGCAACATATGGTTATTGGATTAAAATAATGGAACCAATCAGATGGAAAGTTAACTTCGGGAATGCAGCCCTAATTCACGGGGACAATTGAAGGCATGCGTAAAGGTATCCCCAAGGGGACCCCCCCCCCAAAGGTCCGCAGGGAAGCACACACATAGGAAGGAGGGAAGGAGGGAGAGAGGCAGATGCGACCAATTACATTGTGGATGGCTTATTTCGGCGCCCGTTCTCCGACGCACGGGTGAAACGCCGACAAAAACAGGCACCCGTCGAGACGATGGATTATTTCGGCGCGACGGAGTAATATTTCGGCGACGATGGCTTCTTTCCGTCGTGCCACGTCGCGGTAAACGCGACGAGTCAGGCACCCGTCGAAGCGAGCCGTCGTCGCGGTCGACAAACAGGCACCCGTCGCGACGAGTCAAGCGAGCCGTCGTCGCGGTCGACAAACAGGCACCCGTCGCGACGAGTCAAGCGAGCCGTCGTCGCGGTCGACAAACAGGCACCCGTCGCGACGAGTCAGGCACCCGTCGAAGCGACCCGTCGCGGTCGCAAGTGGAGTTCGCCCCTCCTGGACCCCTTAGCTGAGAGAGAGATGAAGCAGGGACCCCCACTACATATTGTATAAAATTGTGTTTTAGATTAAACTTTTTTTGTTTACTTGGTGTGCTCTTTTTCCCCGCTACACCTAAACCTCTTTGCCAAAAATAGCAGATCTACAAGCTCACAACGCCTCGCAGCGCGAGGCGTTGTGAGCTTGTAGATCTGCTATTTTTGGCTGAAGTTCTCCTCAGGAAAAGGGATGCTAGGGTTCAAGTGGTTAAGGTAAAAAAAAAATCTTATCACACAAAGATTTGGCGGACCCCCTGTAGTAACTCTGAGGACCCCCTAGGGGTCCCGGACCCCTGTTGAAGACCCCTGATTTATATGAATAATAATAATAATAATAATAATAATCTTAGAGAAGCTGTGTAGTTGATTTGCTGTAAATAAACTGTATTCATAGAGAAGATCTAAACTACTTCCTGCAACATTGTGTCAAGAAAGTCCCAAAAAGATGTCTATGGTAAAGACAGGGTCGTACATTTATATTTCACAGTGAAACAACTATTTACAGAAAATATAAAGTGTGTTTCACATCAGCAACAGATCAGGATCACTTCAGTCTTACATTTGGGGGACTAAGAGTGTTAAATGCTAGGTAAAGATGGTAGGTAAAGGAGTAAGAGCCGGGAGGAAATGATAATATACCGGCAGAAGTCACTCAGGGCAACAGAGAGTACTTGGGGTCAGGGAGTGCAATACAACCAGTAATACTCCAGGTGGCGCCACAACACATTAAGCAGGACTACATCTGAGAGGAGGTCAGGGCAATATTTTACATGTATGATGTGACAGTCTCTGCTGCTAAAACCAGTAGGTCTCCACGCAGCGTTTTCACCTTCTATGGTAAAAAGTATACGGGTCGATTTTGACCCTTAACACTATTTTTAATAATAAAATTTTTAAAGCTGAAAACTAAAACAACTATTAAAAAAAAAGAAAATATTCTAATATTAGTCTATTATAGCTATATAACATCATTATCCATTTTCTTCATTATAGGAAATGTAATGAGTGAATTTTTACATTTTTATAATTGAAAACGAGATATATTGAAAGATGAAATCCTAAGTGTTTACATGGATATGAATGCATAACAAGTCAGCTATGAGGTGGGAGATAAAAATAAATGAAAATAAAAAAAAATTGAGTATTTTGGGCTGAGTTAAATCACGGGTGAAATTTGACCCGCTAACACCAAAAGTGTATGCAGGTTTCTAAAACAATGCAAGGATAAAATAATTAGTGGTTATTATTAAAGATGGCTCTTTAATTGCTTCAGTTATCAAATCAACTCCTCTGTTTTAATGGATGAAATGAAAATGTTTACCCATAATTTATATGTTAGTAAAGCCTGATAAATGTATCAAACTCCCTGTTAAAATGCACCAGAATACAGGAAATTATACTCTGCATGTTAAAAAGTTTCTGGGGAGGAGGAACCCCAGACATCCCACCAAAATGATCACAACTACAATATTAATCTCCACCTACCACCAGTTTCTGCCTCTAAATGTATTGATTTCATAATTGAAGGTTAAATTTGGAAAACTATAGCACACAGTGCAAATGGGCTACCAACTGTACCTGGTTGGGGTATTACAACTGGTTGCATTGGGTCCAACATCGAGTAAAAATATGAATACAAAATAATTTATTTGGCATGCAGTGGTGACTCCATGGGTCGATAAGATAATATTAATAACAATTGCTGCACATAACACCAGATCTCACTCCAAGGTTTTCTGAAAAGTTGGCAGTCCTGATAAACAGGACACATTTAGCATCCATTTCAGAACGTTTATTATAATTAATACATTTACATCCTGCTTGTAAATGTATCTCAGAATGTCCCTTCAAATGATGTAAGGACTAAGGAGTGGAGACTGGTTTTAGCAGCACAGACTGTCACATCGTACCTGTAAAATATATTGACCTGACCTCCTCTCAGATGTAGTCCTGCTTATTTGTGTTGTGGCGCCATCTGGAGTATTACTGGTTGTATTGCACTCCCACTGACCCCAAGTACTCTCTGTTGCCCTGAGTGACTTCTGGGTAACAATCCATTATTGGACTTTTAAACCAGCTAAAGGTTGTTATGCTGTCTAGGACAGTGTTTAACACATTCATTCAAGTTCAGTAGTTCTCCATACTGGCTCTCAATGCTGATAAGGCTGATGATTTGTCCTCATATCTATCATCTATGTGATGTTTTTAGCTAAAGCAACCGTTACCAGATGTGTCTGTATCATTTAGCTTAAGATACATGATGTTTGTGTGTTTACCTCTTAGATCTAGGAAGGAAACCTGCTTATCACTGTCAATCATGGAACACTTATACACTTATACTTTACCTAACATCTTTACCTTTACCTTTAACACTCTTACTCCTTTACCTAACATCTTTACATAGCCACTCTTAGCCCCCCACATTTAACACTGAAGTGATCCTGATCTGTTGCTGATGTGAAACACTTTATATCGACTGTAAATAGTTCAGTCAGACAACTCTTGGATTGGATTAGAATATATATTTATTGAACATACTTGAGCATAAATATAAGAAGCATATATGAAGCATAGTTTTGCGTCAGGGCTCTGAATCTATTCACTCCCTGTAAGCATGAACATTTTAATAAATGTTACATGCCAAATAACATTTACAGGGAATGAATAAAGACCCCCATGGGGATCTAGAAACAGAGCCTACAGGTGGATGCCGGGGAGGCGGTGGGATAAGACTATTTTGTTCTATTTATGCAGGTAAGCGAAGCAACGATACGCAGGAGATGTCAGCAGGAGCAGCAGCGTCGGCACGTCAGCGCAGCCAGACAGGGAAGCCAGAATGAGCAGGTATAGGCAGAGCAGTACATATAACCACCCGACCAGGAAAAGAGTGCATGCGACTAGTCACCTGATCGTTTGACACAATCCCTTGAGTTGCCTGGCCTGAACTAGCTCCGCAAGCTTCGCCTCATTTGTTTCACAGTGAAATATAAATTTACCACCCTGTCTTTACCATAAACACCTTGTAGGAACCTTTGGACTTTCTTGAAACAATATTGCAGGAAGTAGTAGTTTAGATCCTCTCTACGAATTCAGTATATTTACAGCAAATCAACTACATAGCTTCTCTAAGAAGAAGAAGCTCCAAGGAAAAAAAAGGACTGGTACACACCTGGAATTCCAAGATTTACCTCGAATTTGATACGGTACCGAAAATGTTACCTATTTTGGTACTTTTCATTTTATTTTATTATTGTTATCATTATTTACCTTTTTCTGTATTTTACACAGAAGACAGTGGTTCTGACATTTTCATGTCATGGACCCCCATCTGAAAATATTTTGTGCCAGGGACCCCTATACAATAAATATTCAAAATGTGTCACATATTTTCAAGATTAAAAAAAAATAGCAGATCTGCAAACTTTACAGAAAAAACTTTAAAAGTACCGTCTTCGGTACTCAACCCTATAAGCAATATGCATTTATAAATTCAAACAAGTTGCACATCAAGGACAAATATGCCCAGACATTTGCACAGATTGTATTATTGATTGTTTCGATGCCAACTATAGAACAGCTGTTTACAGTTTAGTTGTTAGCCATGGTCTGGTCCATCCAGGCACGCAGCGCAGTGATGCTGGAGTAAACACCAGGCACTTTGGTAGGGCAGCCTGGCATGCCCCAGGAGGTCACACCATACAGGGTCCAGGCTCCATTCTTCTTACACACCAGGGGACCACCAGAGTCACCCTGAAACAACAAGCAGTTGTGTTTGTAATAGGGATGTTAACACTCGTCAAAAAATATCCGCATTTTCCTCATGGTGTTATTTGGTTATGGGGAGAGTCATTATTTTAAACAGAAAGAACACTAGAATGAGAGAAAGATCATTTCTGCTGTTCCACACCGGGAGCGTTAGAATACCGAGGTCAAAACTAAAGAGCGAGTGACAGCGAGAAGAGAGTAACAAAAAATGTCAAAATGAATTAAACGTAGTTCGGTCTGGGAGCATTGTCTTGTTGTCTATTTCCAGTGTTGGGTTTCTGTAACGGCACTACCTTTTGCGATAACTAGTAACATAACAAGTTATTTTTTGTCCAGTTCGGTAACGTGTCACAGTTACTGTATTTTTATTTATTTTAAGATTATTTTTTTTGGCTTTTTATGCCTTTATTTAGAGAGGGATAGGGAAAGTAGGCTGACAGGAAATGGGGAGAGAGATGGTGGGTGACACGCAGCAAAGGTCGTTGGGAACGGGAGTCGAACCCGGGACACGCTGTCAGGCTGGCATTGCAGCCTAGGTTGTCTGGACCGCCACGCTTAAGAGGATTAAAAGGTTATTATGGTACGACTTCTACTCTCACACCAGTCGTGTCTGTGACTTCACGGCCTGTGTACGTTCTGGCAGTTGGATTTTCCTTTTGAAACCACAAATTGAAAACGACTCGCTACCGCTGCGGGAATACTCGCTCTGTGTTCAAAGTGTTATTCATAAGAGGGGACGATCAATTATTACTTTTTTTTCTGTATTGTATCAAAACGTTATGCTACAGATGCCTGTAGTTCCGACCGTCTGGAAAAACTCGATGGGTTGAAATAACCTTTTAAACCAGGCTTTTAGCCAGCCAGCCACTCCATGTTGAATTTAGTCGTGCGTTCATGTTGGGGAACGCGCATGCACCCTGCACTGTATGTACGTCAACATGGAGGCACAATCGAGATCACGTTGAGCCGTCTGCTCCAGTCTAAAGCCAGGCAGAACTAAAAGGACATGATTTGAATGTTGTTGTTGAAGACATTGTTCCTTTATCTACTAGTTTTCATCCTAGATTAAAGTTGACAGTGGCCATCTTGTGCTTCAGCAACATGAACATGTATACATGAAGCAAAATAAATACATAAAAGTAATGCAAAAGTAACAGTAACGGATAGCTACTTTTATAATGCAGAAACTAGTAGTAACTTACTAGTTACTCTTTGAGAGTAGTAGTAACTATATCTAGTTACTTGTTTAAGGTAACTTGCCTAACACTGGCTATTTCTGAAAATCGACAATACAAAAATTCCGCATATAATGACATGCCCATGCCGAGGAAAAGTTACGAGACCGTCTTTCCGAAGCTCGGAATGACATCAATGAGTAGTTATATCACCTCCCCCTTTCTGAAGAAAAGTGTGGGTGTTGGGAAGGAGTGTGTATTTTCTCTTTACACTCACTTCGCAGGTGTCAGCTCCAGCAGCTCCGGCACAGAGCATCCGACTGGTGATCTCTCCCTCTCTCTTATACCAGGAACTGCTGCACTTGCTGTTGCTGAGAAGTAGCACACAAACCTGTTGGAGCTTGTCAGGACGGCTTTTATCTGGGAAAAAATACAAAGGATTCATGACGTCAAACGTCTGGTGCACACTGCCACTAACGTAGAATCCACCAATGTATGTTCACAGAATGTTCTACACCTTTTGAAATATCTTTCCATTTTTTACAATGAATGGAAGTCAATGAGGCTCGGATTGCCCACATTTGGGCACGGATGAGGCCATCGGCTCGCTAGACTCTTTCAGAGCCAGGCCAGCTAAGGAAGAGGCCGTTGAATCGGGTCAAAACCTAGCCCAAATATGGAGTCATAAGTGATATGTCATAGATATAGCCTGTAATAGGCATGTATATAGTACATAGATGTGTCATACATAGAGCATGTAATAGGCATGTAAATATAGTACATAGATGTGTCATAGATATGTCATAGATATAGTATGTCATAGATATGTCATGGATATAGTCGTCATATTGTCATAGATATGTCATAGATATAGTATGTCATAGATATGTCATAGTTGTCGTATTGTCATAGTCTGGCCACACAAAATCCTAGATCCACATGAAGCCATGGCGTTGTTAAATAGTTATTGGCTGTCTTACATTGCTGCTATAATGTCTGAGGATGTACTTGTACACAAGATGTAACAATCTTGAACCTCTTACTGTTATCATTTTTGAGAAGGCATTTAATATTTGCCAGAAAAAAATCAAGGTGATAACCAGAAATGTGGAGTACGTCTAACTTTGTTATTTTTCATAAAATCATCTTGAAGCTTTGCTGTTTTCACATTTGTTTTATATTCTGAACAAGACGTTTCAAACTGATATAAAAACTAGAAAAAGTGCTCGTCGGAGCACAGGTCTCCGCCAGGTCAGGTAGGTTAGTGTAGCCAGCAATTTTTGGAATTCGCCAGTCAGGCTGGAATTTGAAAAATCGATGGTGCAGATACTGTATAGTTAAAAACACGTATCAACCTGTTATAGCGCCACCATGAGGATGATTTGAGAAATGTAGGTATTTCTTCCTACCGGGAATGTACGTGCGAACTTTCACGGTGATTGCACGCTGTGTTCATGATTTGAGGCATTTATTCAAAACGGAATACTCCTGCAAACTTTTGTTTAATGACTGTACAGTAGAGATACTGTGTACCGATTTGCGTGACGTTTGGACAAAATCTGTAGGAGTACTGTCAATAAATGTGTTTAGCAAAAAGCGGCCTCCTGGTGGCGCTATAACAGGCCCATGTGAAAAACTTGGGCAGAGGTTCTGAATTGGCATCCAGGGAGTGTGTGTGCACAGTTTCGCTGCGATCAAGCCATCGGTGCCGGAGATTATCTGGTCACAGATGGACGGGGACACACACGGACGGACGGAGAGGGTGTAAAACATACTCTCCCGCCATGCCTTTCGGCCTGGCGGAGACAATAATTGACAATTGTTGATTGATCCTATTCTAAATGTTGAACGTTAATCTGCTCTAAGTTGCTCTACAGTAGTCTACTTGCCACGTGTACACACCCTACTCTATTCTAAATCACTGTAGCCTACTGGTAAAATGCTCCTTTCTGTGGCTGACGGATGAAAAGTGTGTTTCCTGTCGTTCACTCACTTCGGTAGTTGGTCAGGCCCCAGCCAGTGGCCACACACTTCATGTCAGCAGTGAGGTTGTCACCAGTCTCAGCCACACACACGGAGGACACATACTCGTTCATCTGGGCAGGGCTTTGCAGCTTGATCAGTGCGATGTCATAGTCATAAGTTTGGTCGTTGTATTCAGGGTGATTGAAGACCTACCAGGGAAATGACACATTCATCTTAAGGTGACTCCACCAAACAGACTACAACAGAACAGACTACAATTAACAGACTGGCATTCTGCGAGCAAAAGTTGGCATTTAGTTCAGCACAAACTGTCGGCCGATGCGCACATTGCGTTAAAGCTGGCAGCGCTGGTCTGCAAAAACCTGCCAGTGTTGCCAGGTCTGCTTATTATAAGCGACTTTGGACATGTTTTCCTGTAAAGTCGCTTGTAAATATTCATAGTTGCGGGTTGCTTTTGTTTGGGCTTGTTTCTGAAGTGTTGTTGCTTATGTGGGCTTGCTTTCAAGATTCTTTTAGAAAATAGCTGATGCTGAGGGCTCAAGTGGGGAAACTGGTGGATTATTTTGGGCTTGTTTTCATAGACCTGGTCGCTTGTTTCACTCACAGCATCTGACAACACTGGAACCAGCTCGGACTGGAGCTCGGACCAAACCTTTACCCCATCTCTCTCCCCCCTCTTCACTACCCCACGGCTATCGACGGCTCTACCGGTCGGGACACGACCAAACCTGCTCGGTCGTTCATCAAAGGTATTCTAGAAGTCCCGACCCGATGACACGGCGCTATCTACAACAGGTTGTCGTTAGGAGACGCTTTCCAACGCCTTCCGCGGCCGAGAGCTGCCTTTAGCTTTTAGGAGAGATATGCAAAAAGCTAGTTTTTGCTGCTTGCTGTAGATTGAATGTCTGGCTTCAAACATGTTTTACTATCTGGAGCCACAAACATAAAAAGGTAGGCAAAAAGAAATGTGCAAAATTGCGGGCAGGTAATGGAGATGACTCTGATAACAAATGTAACGACATAATCTTGTGTCCGTATTAGTCATATAAAACAAACCGCCTACCTTTCCAATTCTAATCTCCTGGATGTCGTCTTCTGGATTTAGATTGTGCTGGCCCAGGATTAAACGGTGACATTTTCTGAAAATGTTAAAAAAGAAATAACAATATAATGGTGGGGTGCTTAACTCAAAGAAGAGACAGAGTATGTGTGTGTGTGTGTGTGTGTGTGTGTGTGTGTGTGTGTGTGTGTGTGTGTGTGTGTGTGTGTGTGCGCTACTGTACCTGACCTTGCAGTGGGCAGCAGTCACAACCCAGTCCTTGTTGATCAGTGTTCCACCACAGAACGGAGGGTCGCAGCATTTTTTCTGAATTCACATTGGTTTCATTAGCAACAGTAATTCAGCTATTATGAAATTACTAAACAAAGCTTCCCCTCCTTAACGCTCATCCACCTATTTACACACACACACACCCACGCACCCACACACACACACACACACACACACACACACACACACACACACACACACACACACACACACACACACACACACACACACACACACACACACACACACACACACACACACACGCCTGCATGCATACACAGAGCAAACACTCCAGTTGTGTTTTTCTTTTCATCTTTCAATATAAGTCGTAGTAAATATGCATGGAATGATATATGATTGTAAGACAGTGTAAGATATAAAAGCAAGACAGTGTGGATAACAACAGAGAGAGTGATGTACCTGCAGGGAGACCTGCCAGGGCCAGGAGTGAGGTACAGCCTCCTCACCGTTGATGATACCTAATCCATCACTGGGACATCCAGGGACTTTTGGTTTGATGGCAGGAACACCACAGCCTGAAGAACACACAAATACACACACACACACACACACACACACACACACGCACGCACGCGCGCACACACACACACACACACACACACGCACACGCACACGCACAAGCCGATTTTCCAATTGTGGGGCTCCAAGCAATGCTCAAATTTATGGGAACCCGGGAAAACTGCAGTGCCATACCACAGTCTTCAAGGGGATGTTTAAAAAAAAAAAAATTATTAAAAACATATATATATTTCACACATTTCAATGAAGTTCTGCTCATGTAAACACTAAATCAGATCATACGAAGTAACTTAGTTGTCTTCTCAGATACTTACTCTTACTCAAGTAAGTATTGTGGTGTCTTTACTTCTACTTGAGCCATTATTATTTGAAAGAAACAAGGCCTTTAATAGAGAACAGTTTTTGGCTTCTCTACCCACCTGTGTCTGTGGTTCCGTTGCCAACAACCACTTCTTCAGGGGAACGCACATAGACTGCTGATGTCAGGTGTGAGCCTGTTGAAAACATGGAGAGTACCAGTCAAAGCTGAGCAATGCAACTAAAAGATGGGGAAAAAGTGGTCCAAGTACACGCAACTCAGGTCCGTTTTATAAAAAATAGAGGGTTTAACCGCCATTAAAACCGGGAAGGCACCTGTGTAATTTGAACCACTTTAACCATTATTTAATTTTTTGACTATAAAAAGAAATAGCTGAAATACAAGCTAACAGCACGTCACTTTGTGCTGCACTATGAGCTTGTAGATCTGCTATTTTAGAAAAATCGTGAACATTTGTGCAAATCTTATAAATATATATTGTTTAAAGCAAACATTTTTAACTCAAATATTTACATCTGGGGGTCCCTGGACCAAAATATTTTGAGATTCGGGTCGGCGGCCAAAAACACATCATTTTAGGGGTCCTTGACATGAAAAAGTTTGAGCAGCACTGATATAGCAACCTAAGCTTTTCAGCAAACTGTTTTATTTTTTAGAAGACATTTGTAGAATCGGCTTCAGGTCTAAATATGTTAGTTAGGTGGCGTTAAAATAGTCATACTGTACCTGAGCTCCACAGCAGAAGGAAGATCAAGGTTATTTCATTCATATCTGTCTGTCAGGACTCATACACTGATATGTCTGTAGCTGTCAATAAACATACACTGATATGATCCAATTAGTCTTCAGTCTGAACCTTCACTGAACAACACTTACTGTCTTATATCTCTGTAGTTGTCACATGTCAGCTCTACTCATTATGTATTCATCAGGGAGTGGTTTATTTTCTTAATGACATTCTGACTGGAAAAACACAAGTGTACTGAGGTGTTCTGCTACTTGAGTGTGTCCTTGTGTGACTCACTGTCAGGCTGTATTAGAGCCTATATGTGGTATGTGCCTTAACCACTAGGCTGTTGGCATCCTGTGTGTGGTATTTTGACAAAATCAGCTTAACCCTTTAAGACCGGGAACGCATCTCTGTCAGTGTTATTGTAAGATTTCTTTGGCTATTAAAAAATAGCAGATATTTAGATCTGCTATTTTTGAAAAATCGTGAAAATGTACATACATTACACACAAATGAATTAAAATGACTTTAATTCACTGTTTTCCCTCTTATAAGCGTGTGGAAAACTTCATACTGAACTGCATAGTGAATGATCATAAACAAAAAATATAAATATACATTTCTGAATATTAATGTTATTGAAATCATTTTTTTGTATTGAGGTTTCTCACTCTGGCTCTGGAATTAATTGAGCACTTTAAAAGAGTGCACTTTTCTAGTTTTTTTTGCATTTCCAAAATGTGCACTGGTGCCATATACGCTCATGCTCATACGATCAAATCCCACTAAAAGGTTTTCTGAAAAGTTAGCGGCTCTCATAACATTGCGACTCAGATGTACGTACAAGAAGTACATGGAACATCAACACTTGCAAGCATTTGTGGTTGGAAAGTTAGCTGTTTGCTAAGCATGTTGACGGGATGTATGTGTGAAAGGCGGGGGCTTTACTTGAACAGGGTGGTTTTAACACCTTTGTGAACTTGGAATAGATAAAGCGAAGATACCAACGTGACTCTATATGTACCCTGATATTGTGAAGAGGAAGTGTTGCCCAAATCTGTATCAGGTCAGGTCAGGTCAGGTCAGGGTGCATCTTGTTGTATTTATCACTGTTGATCCGGAGGGCCATGCAAGACCTCTGATGTTGTGTACAGAAGATTACCTTCATCTCCTTGGTCTGGTCCATGTTCTCCTGAACATGTCATAGTGATGCTCACTATGATAGCCCTGCCACTAGGGATGGCCCGGGGGTCGTTAATGTAGTTTCAATCCCCTTATCGATCCTGCTTATAGATCCGATTCCATATCGATCCTTTTCTAATATGTATAGTTAGCTGGGTGATAATCTGGATGACTTTATCACTTTCTTAACTTTGGAATAGAATTCGTGATATAATCGATTCCTTATCCCCATCCCTGTCTGCCTGCCACCTCCTCCAGATGAGAGGAGGTGGCAGGTGATGGGGTCATTTCACTGTGTCATCAGCAAACATGACGATGGTGTTTTTTTTCACAGAATCAAACGTTTTATGGTCATGATTCACCAGGACCCTGGATGGCTTGATTCTAGGCTTAAATTAATTGATATAAATATTTTTGGAAATGTCAATGGGAAAAATGCATTGAGTTTTTTGAAGTGGCACCCGGGAGGGGAGGGAACTGCGATGCTCTATAGAATGGAATTGTCCTCGGGTGTTTTTTTCCCCCACTGTATATTTGCACATACCTGTACATGAAATTTTCCTCTGCATTTTCCCATCCTATAATCACTAAGAGAGCAGTGAGCAGCCATTCTACGGCGCGCGGGTAGCAATTAGGGGTTAAGGGTCTTTGCTCAGGGACACACATCGACACATTGGAGCCAGCGCGATGCTTTTTAGTTACTTTTCGGTGTTTTAGCTGAAGCTATGTAATTAAGCATCATAACAATGCGTCTCTCGTCTGTCTTCACAGCACCATTTCAGAAAGCACAACTCCATGTGGGGATGTTGATGTTTAGCAACTTTGCGTGTGCATTCCCACGAGGCCCAGGAAGAAACCGCCACCACAACATTCTCTTGAACAAAACTCTTGAACCGTAGGTCATACAATGAAAGTTTTTTTCCCCCCCTGGATTCCGTGGATGAGGTTGCAACTCTCCATATACTGTAGGCCCCACCCATTTTTGCCAGACTAGGCTTTCCACCATTTTGTGCCAGTTTTGCTCCTACAGATTTTGTCCAAAACTCACACAAATTGGTACACATTATCTCTGGGGGCATGTGATTAAGATGTATCAGTCCGATGTTTCATATTCCATTCCGATAGGCTATGATCAGGGGTGCACATAACTTTTTAGGTCTAGTACTCAGAAGAGCACCTGGAGATGTGACTTGGTGCGCCAAATAACCAAATAACTTGCCCCGTGCCGTTTTGTCAACGGGGGGGGGGAGGGGGGGATATTCAGCACGGTGCCCACCGGACAGTTTTGTCAACGGGGGGGGAGGGGGGGGATATTCAGCACGGTGCCCACCGGACAGTTTTGCCAACGGGGGGGGGAGGGGGGAGGGACGCTCTGCTTCCAAATTCCGCCGATTTTCGCCGTTTTTTTTTCTCACGCTGTTTGGTGAACCCCCCAAGGTTGGTGCCCTGTGCTGCGCTGCTTTTATCCGCCAGATTGGGACGTTCACGGCATATTTTGCACCATTACGGTGCGTTTATCATCGGTGACGAGTGCCTCTAACAGCCGCTGAGGCAATGCGAGGCGATGCGAGACGCTCACACAATCACGTGCAGCATGCGTCCTCTCCTCCTGCAATGGCTGTACATGGGGCCGACGCGTGCTTTAGGGTGATTGTGTGAGTGTGGCTTCAGGAAGTAAATTCCTAGCCTCGATCTGCAGGCTTTTATTTTTTAGTTTTGCTAAAAAATAAAAGCTTGGAAATTCCTGTCCCAGCTGTTGGTACGCAAAAGCGCCTCGCGTCGTCTGATGTGCCACACATTATTTATTTTGGGTGCGCATGCGCACCTGCGCACCAGTTATGTGCACCCCTGGCTATGATTGACTTCTGCGCTCCGAAGAGTGCACTTTTCTAGTTTTTTGGAATGGTGCCACATACGCTCATGCTCATACGATCAAATCCCACTAAAAGGTTTTCTGAAAAGTTAGCAGCCCTCATAACATTTCGACTCAGATGTAAGTACAAGAAGTACATGGAACATCAACACTTGCAAGCATTTGTGGTTGGAAAGTTAGTAGTTTTTGTAAACATGTTGATATGATGTATGTGTGAAAGGCGGGGGCTTTACTTGAACAGGGTGGTTGAAGTGGAACTACTTGTCCCCCAGTCTTTTCCCCCCACTTCCTATAAACCACAACATGCCATTACATTTTCCTTTTAAGTGAGGACACACACACACACACACACACACACACACACACACACACACACACACACACACACACACACACACACACACACACACACACACACACACACACACACACACACACACACACACACACACACACACACACACACACACACACACACATTGTACAGCACTTTGGAGAAAGGTGCTATATCAATGCACCCTTTACCATTTAAAAGTAATTATCATAATTGTAGTTCATGTTTTATTTTTGCCTTTTTAAAAAACATGCCATATTTTCATGAGAAAGTTATGTGACTATTACAGCTTCAGTTATTTCAAAACCTGTGGTTTAAACCACCAGCTGATACAGGAACCACACGACGCAAACTGAACCTGTTGACAGGAAGCTTGATGAGAAAGAGGCAGAGAAAGATGAAGTATAAAGAAAAATGTACATGGGAATATAGTCTAACTTACTCTACATTATTTATAGTTTATTGTCACATACAATAGTAGTTCTTTACAATGTTCACTTGATTACAAAATCTCTTTGACAATCTCACGCCTCAAAACCACCCTTGGAATCACTGACACCACCCTCTCCTGGTTCAAATCAGACAGACATCATTTCATATCCATCAACAACTGCCAATCACTCACAACTCCTGTCACCCACGGCGTCCCCCAAGGCTCAGTACTTGGCCCTCTCCTCTTCATCCTCTAAATGCACCCCCTTGGACAGATACTCCGCAGACACGGCCTCCGATACCACTGCTATGGAGGAGGTGGCATGCAGACAGGAATGGGGATCCAGAATCGATTATATCACAAATTCTATTCCAAAGTTATGAAAGTGATAAAGTGACCCAGATTAGCACCAGTTTGCCAACAACTATCACTATTAGAAAAGGATCGATATGGAATCGGATCGATAAGCAGGGCCGATAAGGGGATTGAAATAAATACAAATAAATGAACGACCCCAAACCCTAGTGGCAGGGCTGTCACAGTGGAGCCAGGAAAACAGCATCTTCCTGAACATGGAGAGGTCTTGCATGGCCCTCCGGATCAACAGTGATAGATAAAACAAGAAGCACCCCGACGTGACCTGACCTGACCTGACCCGACCCGACCCGACCCGACCTGGAGAATGCACACAGAGACACTTAAGACTCTTTAAGAAAACTTAAAAGTGCTCAATTAATTCCAGAGCTATGTAAGAAACCTCAAGAAAAAAGTGATTTCAATAACATTAATATTCAGAAATGTATATTTATATTTTTTGTTTATGATCATTCACTCTGCAGTTCAGCGTGATGTCTTCCACACGTTAATAAGAGGGAAAACAGTGAATTAAAGTCATTTTAATTCATTTGTGCGTAATGTAAAACGGTTGAGCCCCCCTAGGGTTTCTTACCTCACCGGCAAAACAACTAACTGTCAACTTTCCCATGGAAAGAACTAACATATCATGCATATATATATATATATATATATATATATATATATATATATATATATATATATATATATATATATATATATATATATATATATATATATAAATTGTTGTGCAAATCAAATAAAGTCAGCAGTGGTTAACACTTTCTAACGGTTCTCAACTTGACTTCCCTTTTTATTTTTGGTTGTGTTCTTGGTCTGTGTAACTAACTAGCTTTTCTGCTGCTTAAGCACAATTTTATAAACGGCAGATTTTGTCAAAACACCACACACAGGGTGCCAACGGCCTAGTGGTTAAGGCACATACCACATATAGGCTCGAATGCAGCCTGACAGTGAGTCACATGACCACACACTCAAGTAGCAGAACACCTCAGATCTTGATCTGATGGTTAATGTAGATGTATCGTACTGAGAAGCAAACACATTTTTCTGTTTTTGTGATCATTCATAACCTGGTACTAAATAATGTCCATCAATGTCATATTTTCTTTAACACCCTATTAAGACTGACTGATGATTGAGAACAGTGAACCAAATGTCAACAGTTGTAATGAGAGTATGAGACCCACTTGTTTTGTCCTCTACTCACACTACTGTGTGTGTGTGTGTGTGTGTGTGTGTGTGTGTGTGTGTGTGTGTGTGTGTGTGTGTGTGTGTGTGTGTGTGTGTGTGTGTGTGTGTGTGTGTGTGTGTGTGTGTGTGTGTGTGTGTGTGTGTGTGCGTGCGTGCGTGCGTGCGTGCGTGCGTGCGTGCGTGCGTGCGTGCGTGCGTGTGTGCGTGCGTGCGTGCGTTCTTCCAGTCAGAATGTCATTAAAAAAATAAACCACTCCCTGATGAATACATAATGAGTAGAGCTGACATGTGACAACTGCAGAGATTAGATATAAGACAGTAAGGGTTGTTCAGTGAAGGTCAGGTTCAGACTGAAGACTTATTGGATCATATCAGTTTATGTTTATTGACAGCTACAGACATATATCAGTGTATGAGTCCTGACAGACAAGATATGAATGAAATAACCTTGATGTTCCTCCTGCTGTGGAGCTCAGGTACAGTATGACTATTTTAACGCCACCTAACTAACCCATTAAGACCTGAAGCCGAATCTACAAATGTCTTCTAAACTGTTTGCTGAAAAACGTATGTTGCTACACCAGTGCTGCTCAAACCTTTTCATGTCAAGGACCCCTAAAATGAGGTGTATTTGGTCGCCGACCCCATCTCAAAATATTTTGTTCCAGGGACCCCCAGATGGAGAGATTTGAGATAAAATTATTTGCTTTAAACAATATATTCAAGAAGTGCACAAATGAAATATTTTTTCTAAAATAGCAGATCTACAAGCTCATAGCACAGCACAAAGTGATGTGCTGTTAGCTTGTATTTCAGCTATTTTTGAATAATCAAAGAACAAAATAATGGTTAAAGTGGTTCAAATTACACAGATGCCTTCCCGGTTTAAATGGCGGTTAAACCCTCTATTTTTAATAAAAACCTGAGTTACATGTACTTGGACCACTTTTTTCCCACCATTTAGTTGCATTGCTCAGCTTTGACTGGTACTCTCCATGTTTTCAACAGGCTCACACCTGACATCAGGAGGTAATAAAACAGTAGTAATGAAGTGTTTTTGTTGTAGCAGCTCCATTCAAATATACCTATAAAGAAGTCTATCATGAAACATAATAACAATAATTATGATGAAATGTGTGTGCGTGTGCGTGTGCGTGTGTGTGTGTGTGTGTGCGTGTGCGTACGTACGTGTGTGCGTGCACAGAGGCAGTTTTAAAGCATCAAAGCAGTGGAGCTCTGGTGCAAAAGGGGCCTCGCCTCCACCGTGGTGAATAAAATATATTTATATTTTTCCATGTACATTATGTATATAATTGGGGTGGGGACTGGGGAGTAAACTGGTGTACAGTACAGTATGTGATAATAATCAGAATGTTAAATGTATTAAATAATTGAAACCGTAAACCTTGTGTATCAATCCATTCCATATATCAAGTATGATTTTCATCGACAGTCAATCAAAAGGTTTCCATTTGCACAGTGTGTAAGGTGGACAGAGAGGGAGGGGGGAGAGAGAGAGAGAGAGAGAGAGAGAGAGAGAGAGAGAGAGAGAGAGAGAGAGAGAGAGAGAGAGAGAGAGAGAGAGACGACATTTCTCATAAATACGTTTTTATTTACTTTTATTTATTACTTTTTGTTTAGTGGGTTCCCATAAATTTGAGCATTGCTTGGAGCCCCACAGTTGCAAAATTGTGTGTGTGTGTGTGTGTGTGTGTGTGTGTGTGTGTGTGTGTGTGTGTGTGTGTGTGTGTGTGTGTGTGTGTGTGTGCGTGTGCGTGCGTGTTTTTCAGGCTGTGGTGTTCCTGCCATCAAACCAAAAGTCCCTGGATGTCCCAGTGATGGATTAGGTATCATCAACGGTGAGGAGGCTGTACCTCACTCCTGGCCCTGGCAGGTCTCCCTGCAGGTACATCACTCTCTCTGTTGTTATCCACACTGTCTGGCTTTTATATATTACACTGCCTTACAATCATATATCATTCCATATATATATATTTTTACGACTTATAATTAAAGAAGCCAATACCCCCCCCCCCCCCCCCCCCAAAAAAAAAAATAATATTTGGGGAAAAAAAGTTTTTTATGAAAACATTTTTGAGATTTTTTTATTTATTTTTTGGGAGGGGGGGGGGGGCGGGGGGCTAGTGAAAGTTACAGGTATGGTGTGTATGATATGAAATCCTTAATCATATTCCATCATATATGGAAGGGCCCCAGGAGCCCTTTGAGCTATGGAAGCTATGCCATTTCATAATAGCTGAATTACTGTTGCTAATGAAACCAATGTGAATTCAGGAAGAATGCTGCAAACCTCCGTTCTGTGGTGGAACACTGATCAACAAGGACTGGGTTGTGACTGCTGCCCACTGCGTCGTCAAGTACAGTAGCACGCGCACGCACGCACGCACGCACGCACGCACACACACACACACACACACACACACACACACACACACACACACACACACACACACACACACACACACACACACACACACACACACACACACACACACACACACACACACACACACACACACACACACACACACACACACACCTTTGCTGCAGTGCCTATTGGGACTTATAAAAGGGTCACCAAATCTCAAATCTCTTCTTCCAGTATTTGAGCCTTTTGTACTTTACTCTGCATGTCTCTTCTTTGACTTAAGCACCCCACCATTTTATTGTTTATTGTTATTTCTTATTTTACATTTTCAGAACATGTCACCGTGTAATCCTGGGCCAGCACAATCTAAAACGAGCAGACAACATCCAGGATATGAGAATTGGAAAGGTATGCGCCGTTATCGGCTGCCACTTGAGCCCTATTACATCAGCTATTTCCAAAAATAATCTTGAAAGCAAGCCCAAATAAGCAACTACACTTCAGAAACAAACAAAAGCAACCCGCAACTATGAATATTTACAAGCGACTTTACAGGAAAACATGCCCAGAGTCGCCTATAACAAGCAGACCTGGCAACACTGGCAGGCAGGCTCTTGCAGACCACCGCTGCCAGCGTTAACGCAATGTGCGCATAGGCCGACAGTTTGTGCTGAACTAAATGCCAACTTTTGCCAAAAGACTGCCAGTCTGTTGTAGTCTGCTGTAGTCTGCTGTAGTCTGCTGTAGTCTGTTGTAGTCTGAAGTATCCTAGTCTGTTTGGTGGAGAGTAACTTTAAGATGAATGTGTCATTTCCCTGGTAGGTCTTCAAACACCCTAAATTCAAAGAGAGGTTGTCTATGGAAACTATGTCTATGGTCCCTGACTATGACATCACCCTGATCAAGCTGAAAAGCCCTGCCCAGATGAACGAGCGTGTGTCCCCCGTGTGTGTGGCTGAGACTGGAGACAACCTCACTGATGACATGAAGTGTGTGGCCACTGGCTGGGGCCGGACCCATGGTGAGTGAACGATAGGAAAGCCACCTTTCCTCTCTCAGCCACAGAAAGGACCATTTTACCAGTACAGGGATTTAGAATAGAGTAGGCTGTGTACACGTGGCAATTAGGCTACTGCAGAGCAACTCAATAGAGCAGATTCAACGTTCAACATTTAGAATAGGGTCAATCAACAATTGTCAATTATTATTATGATATAGTTTGAAACGTCTTGTTCAGAATATAAAACAAAAAGTGAAAACAGCAAAGCTTCAAGATGATTTTATGAAAAATAACAAAGTTAGCAGCAATGCAAAAATAAGTAAGACTTATAGAAATATTTAATGAGACAGTGTGCAATAACGCCATGGCTTCATGTGGATCTAGGACTTTGTGTGGCCAGTCTATGACAATATGACAACTATGACATATCTCTGACATATCTGACTATATATCCCGGATATATCTATGACATACTATATCTATGACATATCAATGACACATCTATGTACTATATACGTGCCTATTACATGCTATATCTATGACACATCTATGTACTATATACTTGCCCATTACATGCTATACTGTATCTATGACATGTCACTTATGACTCCATATTTGGGCAAGGTTTTGGCCCGATTCAACCACCACTTCCTTAGCAAGCCTGGCTCTGAAAGAGTCTCGCGAGCCGATGACCTCATACGTGCCCAAAAGTGGGCAATCCGAGCCACATTGACTTCCATCCATTGAAAAAAATGAAAAGATATTTCAAAAGGTGTAGAACATCCTGTGAACATACATCGGTGGATTCTACGTCAGTGGCAGTGTGCACAAGACATTTGACAACATGAATCCTGTGTATTTTTTTCCCAGATCAAAGGAGTACTGACAAGCTCCAGCAGGTTTGTGTGCCCCTTCTCAGCAACAGCACGTGTAACACTTACTATAAGGGAGAGATCACCAGTCGGATGCTCTGTGCCGGAGCTGCTGGAGGTGACACCTGCCATGTGAGTGTAAAGAGCAAATACACACTCCTTCCCAACACCCACACTTTTCTTCAGAAAGGGGGAGGTGATATAACTACACAATGATGTCATTCCGAGCTTCAGAAAGACGGTCTCAAAACTTTTCCTCGGAACCCATCTCGATATGATGTCATGACTCTCTTAGTCATGGGCATGTCATTATATGCAGGGCCTTTTTTTATTGTCGACTTATTTTTAAAAAAATAGCCAGTGTTAGGCAAGTTACTTTAAACAAGTAACTATAGTTATAGTTACTAGTTACTACTCTCAAAGAGTAACTAGTAAGTTACTGTACTAGTTACTGCATTATAAAAGTAGCTATAATTTACTTTTACTTTTGCATTACTTTTATTTATTCATTTTGCTGTATACATATTCATGTTGCTGAAGCACAAGATGGCCACTCTCAACTTTAATCTAGGATGACAACTAGTAGATAAAGGAACAATGTCTTCAACAACAACATTGAAATCATGTCTTTTTAGTTCTGCCTGGCTTTAGACATGGAGCAGACAGCTCAACGTGATCTTGAACACGCCTCCATGTTGACGAACATGCAGTACAGGGTGCATGCGCGTTCCCCATCATGAACGCACATCTATATTCCGTCTATACTCTCGTCTCGCTGTCACTCGCTCTTTAGTTTTGACTACGGTATTCTAACGCTCCCGGTGCGCAACAGCAGAAATGATCTTTCTCTCATTCTGTGTGTTCTCTTGGACATGGATTACTCTCTTGCGCCTCCCTGAGTCTGTTTAAAATGATAACATCTCCCCATAACCAAATAACACCATCACGAAAATGCGAATATTTTTTGACGAGCGTTAACATCCATATTACAAACACAACTGCTCGTTGTTTCAGGGTGACTCTGGTGGTCCCCTGGTGTGTAAGAAGAATGGAGCCTGGACCCTGGTTGGTGTGACCTCCTGGGGCATGCCAGACTGCCCTATCAACATGCCTCGTGTGTACTCCAGCATCACTGTGCTGCGTGCCTGGATGGACCAGACCATGGCTAACAACTAAACAGCTGTTACTCTATTGGCATCGATACAATCAATAATACAATCTGTGCAAATGTCTGGGCATATTTGTCCTTGATGTGCAACTTGTTTGAAGGGATACATGCATATTGCTTATAGGGTTGTACTGAAGACGGTACTTTTCACGTTTTTTTCTGTAAAGCTTGCAGATCTGCTTTTTTTTTTTTTACACATTTTGAATCCCTGTCCCTGGCACAAAATATTTTCAGATGGGGGTCCACGGCCAAATACATATTAATTTGGGGTCCTTGACATGAAAATGTCAGAACCAATGTCGTCTGTGTAAAATAAAATAAAAAATCAATAATAATAATAATAATCTGGCAAAATAAAATAAAAAGTACCAAAATAGGTACGATTTTCGGTACCGTATCGCATTCCAGGTACCGGGTACCTTATTGGTTCAAATGTGAATGGTACTCATCCCTAATTGCTTATTGCTGAATAAATCTTGGAATTGCAGGTGTGTACCAGTGGTCAATATTTTTTTTCTTGGAGCTTCTTCTAAGAGAAGCTGTGTAGTTATACTGAATTCATAGAGAGGATCTAAACTACTACTTCCTGCAACAATGTGTCAAAAAAAGTTCCTACAAGATGTATATGGTAAAGACAGGGTGGTTAATGTATATCAATGTGAAACAACTATTTACAGAAAATATAAAGTGTGTTTCACATCAGCAACAGATCAGGATCCCTCCAGTCTTAAATGTGGGGGGCTAAGAGTGGTAAAGGCTATGTAAAGATGTTAGGTAAAGGAGTAAGAGTGTTAAAGGTAAAGATGTTAGGTATAAAGGAGAAAGAGTGTTAAAGGCTAGGTAAAGATGTAAGAGTGTTAAAGGCTAGGTAAAGATGCTAAGTAAAGTATAAGTTGATAAGTGTTCCATGATTGACAGAGATAAGCAGGTCTCCTTCTTAGATCTAAGAGGTAAACACAAAAACATCATGTATCTTTAGGCTAAATGATACAGACACATCTGGTAACGGTTGCTTTAGCTAAAAAGATCACATAGACATGAGGATAAATCATCAGCCTCATCAGCATTGCAGAACTACTGAACTTGAATGAATTTGTTATACACTGTCCTAGACAGCATAAAAACCTTTAGCTGGTTTAAAAGTCCAATAATGGATTGTTGCCCTGAAGTCACTCAGGGCCACAGAGAGTACTAAGGATCAGTAGGAGTGCAATAAAACCAGTAATACTCCAGGAGGAGCCACAACACAAATAAGCAGGACTACATCTGAGAGGATGTACAAGGTGACATTCTGTGCTGCTAAAACCAGTAGGTCTCCACTCCTTACACCCTTTGTAGGGACATTCTTAGATACATTTACAAGCATGATGTAAATGTATTAATTATAGAAACGTTCTTAAATGGATGCTAAATGTGTCCTTGTAGCTATAGCTAGACGTAGCCTACTAGCCTGATTCTCAACCATCTTTAATTTCAAGGACCCCCAGTTTGATATGCAATGCATCCATCATGTCATGTTTTATTTAGACCAATCTACACAGTCAAATCAGTCTTAATTTAAAACGGGAACCATCAAATTCCCAAGTGGTCACTCTACCGAGGGCCAGATTAACACATGGGGCTACCCTGCAGCCCAGGGCACGAGGCTCGGTCAGGCACAGGCGCACGCACGCACGCACGCACGCACGCACGCACGCACGCACGCACACACACACACACACACACACACACACACACACACACACACACACACACACACACACACACACACACACACACACACACACACACACACACACACACACACACACACACACACACACACACACACACACACACACACACACACACACACACACACACACACACACACACACACACACACAGAAGAGAGACATTTTCATGGGCCAATGTTGAGCCAGTCTTTGGGGTTACATGAAAGCAATGAGGATGCATAGTCAACACCAACTTGGGACTCCTGGATCGCAGCCCTCCACTCCCTCCTATACAGCACCTATATGGGTCCAGAGCTCCGCTGCCACGCTGCAGTGTGTCTAATGTAGGTGGTGAATGCACTTCTATGCCTTGGTTTGGCTGCCACGGTGTCAGTTCGGTCCCCATTAGTTACAGGTGCCTGACACAGTGCCCAGTGGGGATACAGTGGAGAAATACACACACGGTGCACACACCTTTGATCCCATGGAGATATAGTTTGATGTGCTCTGAAACTCAGCCTGGCATGCATGCACAGCTTACCTTTTTCCAGCCTTATGTTGCACTGCAGTAACCTAATCATCACACAGCACTCAGTGGTGGACTGGCCGTTTATGCCCAGTGGGCCGACCAATAAATGGGCCGGTGGCCACGTTATTAAAAAAAATAACGACTGGGCCCCCATCTTACGACCATTACGGTAATTTCGTCCCGTGCCGGCCGCTGGTAATTACGGTAATTAGCTTATTTAATTGTATTTTTATACAATTACCAACGCTGTTGAGGAATTTCACTGCAATGCTGCTAACAGCTGTATCGTATGTGTATGTGACAATAACGTATACATAATATATTTGACTACATTTGCATGCACACATTTCTTCAATCGGTTTCTTGTCTTTCTCATCAAGCTTCCTGTCAACAGGTTTAGTTTGTGCACCATACAGTTCTTGTATCAGATGGTGGTTTAAGGTTCTTGTATCAGATGGTGGTTTAAGGTTCTTGTATCAGATGGTGGTTTAAGGTTCTTGTATCAGATGGTGGTTTAAGGTTCTTGTATCAGATGGTGGTTTGAGTCACAGGTTACTAAAGTTTGTTTCCCTGAAGCTGATCAAATGAACCTACGACAATGCTAGTAACATGTTGGGCATGTATTAAAGGAGTGCAATCATGCATACTATGTGAATTAAACCTGCTTACAGAATTGGTCCCGTGCATGTGCAGCCCATACATTACATGTATTACCACCCATACATTACATTACATGCATGGTCTGGTATAGTCTTTTCGCAAATTAGAGCATACCCACATCTCCACAAATCACTACACAACTGTAGCATGCATATGTTTGGGTGAATGAGATTCACTGCATTTTATTATAATTATTATTATAGTTATTATTTTTAATTATAGACTTCTTTATAGGAATATTTGAATGGAGCTGATACAATGTTTTCCTCCCACTCACTCGCGTGGTCAGCTATTCAGACTTTGTTTTTTTCACACATTGCAGCTTTGGAGTTGAGCACATCACTTCCCCTGTTTCCACCATTTTACCCTTTTTTTTTTTTTACAATTATCAATGCTGTTGAGGAATTTCAGTGCTTAATAACGCTGCTAACAGCTGTATTGTATGTGTATGCGATAATAACAAAATAATAGTTTTATTATATTTGTGTGCACACATTACCTTACTCAGTCTCTTGAGTTTCTCATCAAGTTTCAGTTTGTGTGTCATGTGGTTCCTGTATCAAGCGGTGGTTTAAGCCACATGTTTCTAAATAATCTCTCTCTCACTCGCGCGCACACGCACGCACACGCACGCACGCACGCACGCACACGCACACACACACACACACACACACACACACACACACACACACACACACACACACACACACACACACAGCGAGGAGAGACATTTTCATGGGCCAATGCTGAGCCCTTTGGGGTTACATGAAAGCAATGTGAGGATGCATAGTCAACACCAACTAGGGACTCCTGGATCGCAGCCCTCCATTCCCTCCTATCCAGCACCTATAGGGGTCCAGAGCTCCGCTGTCGCGCTGCAGTGTGCCTAATGTAGGTGGTGCATGCACTTTCACTCCTAGCTATGCCTTGGTTTGGCTGCCACAGTGTCAGTTTGGTCCCCATTAGTTACAGGTGCCTGACACAGTGCCCAGTGGGGATACAGTGGAGAAATACACACACGGTGCACACACCTTTGATCCCATGGAGATATAGTTTGATGTGCTCTGAAACTCAGCCTGGCATGCATGCACAGCTTACCTTTTTCCAGCCTTTCTGTTCTATTGCAGTAACTTAATCATCACACAGCACTCAGTGGTAGACTGGCCGTTTGACACAGCGGGCATATGCCCAGTGGGCCGACCAATAAATGGGCCGATGGCCACGTTATTAAAACAAAATAACGACTGGGCCCCCATCTTACGACCATTACAGTAATTTCGTCCCGCGCCGGTCGCGGTAATTACGGTTATTAGCTTATTTAATTTTTTTTACAATTATCAATGCTGTTGAGGAATTTCACTGTGATGCTGCTTACAGCTGTATTGTATGTGTATGTGACAATAACCTATACATAATATATTTTACTATATTTGCATGCACACATCCTACTACTTTAATTGAAATGACCTCCAAAATATGTCCGGGTTTGCTCAACACGATCACTCCATTTCCCCCGAAACCTGCCACAGACTGTTGATCAGAGCTCTGGCTATATTATAGGCTTCTTTCCCCGCCTGTACTTACAACATTTTAGCCACAGCACATTTTCCTTTCTAGCCGCAGTATCTTTTAATTTGATTAGTCGATTACCATGATCAGTCATAACCATAAGGACTTTCCAATGCAGCTACCACTGCCAAATATAGACTGTGATGGACTGTGATATGATCGAGCCTACGGCCCAAACCTCTAGTTTCTTTAATCTGTTTCTTGTCTTTCTCATCAAGCTTCCTGTCAACAGGTTTAGTTTGTGCATCATAAGGTTCTTGTATCAGATGGTGGTTTAAGGTTCTTGTATCAGATGGTGGTTTGAGTCACAGGTTACTAAAGTTTGTTTCCCTGAAGCTGATCAAATTAACCTATAGCAGTTCACCCGGTTAAAAACAGAAAAGTGAGCTCCACTGACACACACACACACACACACACACACACACACACACACACACACACACACACACACACACACACACACACACACACACACACACACACACACACACACACACACACACACACACACACACACAGCCCTATCTTGCACGCCGCTTACCCCTTATCCT
Source organism: Gymnoscopelus braueri (assembly GCF_963280865.1). Classification (NCBI taxonomy): domain Eukaryota; kingdom Metazoa; phylum Chordata; class Actinopteri; order Myctophiformes; family Myctophidae; genus Gymnoscopelus; species Gymnoscopelus braueri. The sequence goes on from NC_137611.1 coordinate 9,588,005, forward strand.
TTTTTTTGTGCCTTTTTTCCCCCTATTTTGAAAAACATTTTTAAATAGTTAAATGTGCCGATCTACAAGCTCACAACATGTCAATGTATTTTCACTATTTTAAAATGTTTTTCAAAATAGTTCAAAATGCCAAAAATGTTTAGACATAAGGGGTAAGGCAAGATAGGGCCCATCAGTACCTTATACTTCTAAAGATGACAAGAGCACAGATCTTCTTCAAACAGTTTCTAGTGACAAATATAAGCGTCCTGGAAAAAAGTCAAATATCATTTCAAGTTGACCTGCCTATATGAGCCACCTTGAAATCCTTTGGCAAAATTAGAGTATACCCCGTTTCTCCAGACTTTAAGTGGGCGCCGCTTATCCTTTCACACCTTGCACTTTTCTGTGAACACTGTGAAGCCACAGATTTGCACACTTTTTCCATCCACCAGCCACAGTGACTGGCCTATTCTTTCGTTTGTTTTTTACCAGTCAGTTAAATGATTTAGAACATAGGCGATTCTAGCGTTTTTTGTGTGTGTGTGTGTGTGTGTGTGTGTGTGTGTGTGTGTGTGTGTGTGTGTGTGTGTGTGTGTGTGTGTGTGTGTGTGTGTGTGTGTGTGTGTGTGTGTGTGTGTGTGTGTGTGTGCGCGCACACGCGTCCTCACTTAAAGTGAAGAGGAAGTGTTGCCCAAAACTGTATGAAGTGGAACTACTTGTCCCCCAGTCTTTTCCCCCCACTTCCTATAACCACAACATGTCATTACATTGTCCTTTTATTTTTATCTACAGTAAGCTTATATACAGTATGTTTATATAAGCTTCTGGATCCTAAGCTGACCACAATGTCAGGGTACCTAGAGTCACTTTGGTCTCTTCGCTTTGTCTATTCCAAGTAAGTACACAAAGGTGTTGAAACCACCCTGTTCAAGTAAAGCCCCCGCCTTTCACACATACATCATGTCAACATGTTTACAGCAAACAGCTAACTTTCCAACCACAAATGCTTGCAAGTGTTGATGTTCCATGTACTTCTTGTATGTACATCTGAGTCGCAAAGTTATGAGGGCTGCTAACTTTTCAGAAAACCTTTTAGTGGGATTTGATCGTATGCGTGTGAGCGTACAGAATGCCACCATTCCAAATTTTGGAAATGCAAAAAAACTAGAAAAGTGCACTCTTCGGAGCACATAAGTCAATCATAGCCAATCGAAATGGAATATGAAACATTGGACTGATACATCTTAATCACATGCCCGAGGACTATTCTATTCTATTCCAGAAACCTGAGCAGCCTGAACACCATCGTCATGTTTGCTGATGACACAGTGGTGGGCCCGATTTGAAATGACCCCATCACCTGCCACCTCCTCTCATCTGGAGGAGGTGGCAGGCAGACAGGGATGGGGATCAGGAATCGATTATATCACGAATTATATTCCAAAGTTATGAAAGTGATAAAGTCATCCAGATTATCACTAGTTTGCCAACAACTATCAATATTAGAAAAGGATCGATATGGAATCGGATCGATAAGCAGGATCGATAAGGGGATTGAAATAAATACCATCGGGCCATCCCTATAGTGGCAGGGCTGTCACAGTGGAGCCAGGAAAACAGCATCTTCCTGAACATGGACCAGACCAAGGAGATGAAGGTAATCTTCTGTACACAACAACAACAAAGGTCTTGCATGGCCCTACGGATCAACAGTGATATATAAAACACAGAAAAACAAACAAACAAGAAGCACCCTGACCTGACCTGACCTGACCTGATCTGACCTGGAGACTCTTAAGACTCTTTTAAAGTGCTCAATTAATTCGAGAGCCATGTGAGAAACCTCAAGAAAAAATAAGTGATTTCAATAACATTAATATTCAAAAATGTATATTTATATTTTTTGTTTATGATCATTCACTATGCAGTTCAGCGTGATGTCTTCCACACGTTAATAAGAGGGAAAACAGTGAATTCAAGTAATTTTAATTAATTTGAGCGTAATGTAAAATAGTTAAGCCCCCCCTAGGGTTTCTTACCTCACCGGCACAACAACTAACTGTCAACTTTCCCATGGAAAGAACTAACATATCATGCATATGTATATATATATATATATATATATATATATATATATATATATATATATATATATATAAACTGTCGTGCAAATAAAATAAAATAAAGCAAATGAAGTCAGCAGTGGTTAACACTTTCTAACGGTTCTCACCTTGACTTCCCTTTTTAGTTTTGGTTGTGTTCTTGGTCTGTGAACAGAATATGTAGCGCGTTGCTTTTCTGCTGCTTAAGCACAATTTTGAAAATGGCTGATTTTGTCAAAATACCACACACAGGGTGCCAACAGCCTAGTGGTTAAGGCACATACCACATATAGGCTCTAATACAGCCTGACAGTGAGTCACACAAGGATATACTCAAGTAGCAGAACACCTCAGTGCACTTGCGTTTTTCCAGTCAGAATGTCATTAAGAAAATAAACCACTCCCTGATGAATACATAATGAGTAGAGCTGACATGTGACAACTACAGAGACATAAGACAGTAAGGGTTGTTCAGTGAAGGTCAGGTTCAGACTGAAGACTAATTGGATCATATCAGTGTATGTTTATTGACAGCTACAGCCATATCAGTGTATGAGTCCTGACAGACAGATATGAATGAAATAACCTTGATGTTCCTCCTGCTGTGGAGCTCAGGTACAGTATGACTATTTTAAAACCCATTAAGACCTGAGGCTGATTCTACAAATACAGTTTGCTGAAAAACCTATGTTGCTATATCAGTGCTGCTCAAACTTTTTCACGTCAAGGACCCCTAAAATTGTGTGTATTTGACCGCCGACCCCCATCTCCAAATATTTAGTTCCAGGGACCCCTGCAGATGCAAAGGTTTTAGTTAAAAATGTTTGCTTTATACAATATATATTCGATTCAAGATTTGCACAAAATGTCAAAAATAGCAGATCTACAAGCTCATAGCGCAGCACAAAGTGACGTGCTGTTAGCTTGTATTTCAGCTATTTTTGAATAGTCAAAGAATAAAATAATGGTTAAAGTGCTTCAAATTACACAGATGCCTTCCCGGTTTTAATGGCGGTTAAACCCTCCTATTTTTTATAAAAACGGACCTGAGTTACATGTACTTGGACCACTTTTCTTCCCACCTTTTACTTGCATTGCTCTAGCCTGGCTCCACCCCCTGAATCGCTTGCCTCGCATTCAGGGTGACGGTGTCGAAGGCGGGGGTTTCTCGGTTGAAAATCTGTACGACGAATCGGGATCGGAATAATCCAGTATGAACCAGACAGGGCTTTCAGACTGAATAATGGAGTGAAACCAAATGAAAATTCAGACTGAGTGTCAGGCTAGCATTGCTCAGCTTTGACTGGTACTCTCCATGTTTTCAACAGGCTCACACCTGACATCAGCAGTCAATGTGCGTTCCCCTGAAGAAGTGGTTGTTGGCAACGGAACCACAGACACAGGTGGGTAGAGTAGCCAAAAACTGTTTCTTTAAAATAATAATGGCTCAAGTAGAAGTAAAGCCACCCCAATAATTACTTGAGTAAGAGTAAGCATCTGAAAGGACTTCTAAG
>NC_137611.1:9596602-9714102 GCF_963280865.1 Gymnoscopelus braueri
CTGCAGTCCGACCTGGCTCCAGCGTTGCCAGATTCTGTGAGTTAAACAAGCGACCAGGTCTATGAAAACAGGCCCAAAAGCAGCGACCAGTTTCACCACTTGAGCCCTCAGCATCAGCTATTTTCTGAAATAATCTTGAAAGTCCAAATAAGCAACTAGACTTCAGAAACAAGCCCAAACAAAAGCAACCTGCAACTATGAATATTTACAAGCGACTTTACAGGAAAACATGCCCAGAGTTGCTTATAATAAGCAGACTTGGCAACGCTGGCAGGCTCTTGCAGACCAGCGCTGCCAGCTTTAACGCAATGTGCGCATCGGCCAACAGTTTGTGCTGAACTAAATGCAAACTGTTGCCAATAGACTTCCAGTCTGTTGTAGTCTGTTGTAGTCTGAAGTAGCCTAGTCTCTTTGGTGGTGAGTCACCTTAAGATGAATGTGTCATTTCCCTGGTAGGTCTTCAATCACCCTGATTTCAAAGAGCGGCTTATTGATACAACTATGACTCTTGACTATGACATCGCACTGATCAAGCTGCAAAGCCCTGCCCAGATGAACGCGCATGTGTCCCCCGTGTGTGTGGCTGAGACTGGTGTCAACCTCACTGCTGACATGAAGTGTGTGGCCACTGGCTGGGGCCGGACCGACTACCGAAGTGAGTGAACGACAGGAAATACACCTTTCCTCCCTCAGCCACAAAAAGGACCATTTTACCAGTACAGTGATTTAGAATGGAGTAGGCTGTGCACACGTGGCCAGTAGGCTACTGCAGATCAACCTAATAGAGCAGATTCAACGTTCAACATTTAGAATAGGATCAATCAACAATTGTCAATTATTATTATATCAGTTTGAAACGTCTTGTTCAGAATATAAAACAAATGCTACATCTTGTGTACAAGTACACCCTCAGACATTATAGCAGCAATGTAAGACAGCTGCTAACAATGTAGTTAACAATGTGTGACAGCTAACAATGTAGTTAGTGGCTACTAACTATTTAAGACAGTGTGCAATAACGCCATGGCTTCATGTGGATCTAGGATTTTGTGTGGCCAGTCTATGACAATATGACAACTATGACATATCTATGACATACTATATCTATGACATATACATGACACATATATGTACTATATACATGCCTATTACATACTATATATCTATGATATATAACTTATGACTCCATATTTGGGCAAGGTTTTGGCTCGATTCAGCGGCCACTTCCTTAGCTGGCCTGGCTCTGAAAGAGTCTAGCGAGCCGATGGCCTCATTTGTGCCCAAATGTGGGCAGTCCGAGCCACATTTACTTCCATATTTCAAAAGGTGTAGAACATTCTGTGAACATATATTGGTGGATTTTACGTTAGTGGCAGTGTGCAGAAGACATTTGACAACATGAATCCTGTATTTTTTTCCCAGCTTCTAGGAGCCCTAACAAGCTCCAGCAGGTTTGTATGCCCCTCCTCAACAACAGCAAGTGCAACAGTTACTGGCGTCAGGGAGAGATCACCAGTCAGATGTTCTGTGCCGGAGCTGCTGGAGCTGACACCTGCCAGGTGAGTGTAAAGAGCAAATACACACTTCCAAACATCCACACTTTTCTTCAGAAAGGGGGTGGTGATATAACTACACATTGATGTCATTCCGAGCTTTGGAAAGACGGTCTCACAACTTTTCCTCGGAACCCGTGCATCTCCATACGATGTCCTGACTCGAGTCCGAGTCATCATGGGCATGTCATTACTGTATATGCGGGATCTTTTTTTATTGTCGACTAATTTTCAGAAATAGCCAGTGTTAGGCAAGTTACTTTACACAAGTAACTAGTTATAGTTACTAGTTACTACATTACAGTCATTTAGCAGACGCTTTTATCCAAAGCGACTTACAATAAGTGCATTCAACATAGGTAGGGAACGAAAACTACTAATCACCAGAAGTCTTAAGTGCATTTCCTGCAAAAACAAGCAACCAAGAGTATACCTAGCGCTAAGGTAAAAGTGCAATATATCAGCTACCTACTTTCTTAAACAGATGAGACAAAATAGCAAAATCAAATGAGCACGAGCTAACTTTACTAGTTACTGCATTATAAAAGTAGCTATACTTTACTGTTACTTTCACATTACTTTTATTTATTATTTATTTTGCTTCATGTATACATTTGCATGTTGTTGAAGCACAAGATGGCCACTGTCAACTTTAATCTAGGATAAAAACTAGTAGATAAAGTAACAATGTCTTCAACAACAACATTGAAATCATGTCCTTTTAGTTCTGCCTGGCTTTAGACTGGAGCAGACGCTCAATGTGATCTTGAACGTGCCTCCATGTTGTCAGAGTGGCCGGCTGGCTAAAAACCTGGTTTAAAAGTTTATTTCAACCCATCGATTCCTTTTTCCCAGACGGTCGGAACTACAGGCATCTGTAGCATAACGTTTTGATACAATACAGAAAAAAAACGTAATCATTGATTGAATTGATCGTCCCCTCTTATGAATAACACTTTGAACACAGAGCGAGTAGTACCGCAGTGGTAGCGAGTGGAGGGTGAAGTCACAGACACGGCTAGTAGAGTAGAAGTCGTACCATAATAAACCTTTAATCCTGCTAAGTTGTCAGCTCTTTTCACATGAAGTAACGAGTAACGAACGCCACCATTAAAATGTTGAATGAGTAACTGTAACGCGTTACCGAACTGGAAAACAGCTATAGTTATGTTACTAGTTATTGCAAAAAGTAGTGCCGTTACAGAAACCCTGGAAATAGAGAACAAGACCATGTTCCCAGACCGAACTACGTTTGATTCGTTTTGACATTTTGTGTTACTCTCGTCTCGCTTTCACTCGCTCTTTAGTTTTGACTTCGGTATTCTAACGCTCCCGATGCGGAACATGATCTTTCTCTCATTCTAGTGTTCTTTCTGTTTAAAAGAATGACTCTCCCCATAACCAAATAACACCATGAGGAAAATACGGATTTTTGCGGAAGTGTTAACATCCCTATTAAACAAACACAACTGCTTGTTGTTTCAGGGTGACTCTGGTGGTCCCCTGGTGTGAACGAAGAATGGAACTTGGACCCTGTATGGTGTGACCTCCTGGGAAACGGAAAACTGCGATCCCCGCATGCCTGGTGTGTACTCCCGCATCACTGCACTGCGTGACTGGATGGACCAGATCATGGCTAACAACTAAACTAAACAGCTGTTACTCTATTGGCATCGATACAATCAATAATACAATCTGTGCAAATGTCTGGGCATATTTGTCCTTGATGTACAACTTGTTTGAAGTGATAAATGCATATTGCTTATAGGGTTGAGTACTGAAAACGGTATTTTTTTTTTTGTTTTGGTAAAGACACATTTTGAATATTTCTTTTATAGGGGTACCTGGCACAAAATATTTTCAGATGGTGGTCCACAGCCAAATACATACTAATTTGGCTTTGACATGAAAATGTCAAAGCCACTGTCTTCTGTGTAAAATACAGAAAAAGGTCAATAATAATAATGATAAAATTAAATTAAAAGTACCAAAATAGACAATTTTTGGTACCGTATCGCATTCCAGGTACCGGGTACCTTATCGGTTAAAATGTGAATGGCACTCATCCCTAATTGATTATTGCTGAATAAATCTTTGCAGGTGTGTACCAGTGGTCAATGTTTTTTTTTCTTCTTAGAGAAGCTGTGTAGTTGATTTGCTGTAAATATACTGTATTCATAGAGGAGCTAAACTATTACTTCCTGCAACATTGTGTCAAGAAAGTCCAAAAGTTCCTATAGAAGATGTCTATGGTAAAGACAGGGTGGTAAAATGATATTTCACAGGGAAAATATGAAGTGTGTTTCACATCAGCAACAGATCAGGATCTCTTCAGTGTTAAATGTGGGGGGCTAATGCCTCGTTCACACCAAATAAAATAAAAGCAGAAGTACAGTAGGATTAGCTTTTTTTTTTTTATCAATAATTGGGCATGTCCAAGGTACCTGTCACTCAAATATCCGCTAGTGTGCCTGTTTGGGCCGAGACAAAACGGGCCATTTGAACAGATGTGCATTTTGAAATCAAAAAGGTAAAATAGCAGCTGTAGATGAGAAATGAGTCTATATTTAGTTACTACATTAAAGGTTTAATGACATTCACTTTTACACCACATTCAAAGTCTTTGTCCTGGTCCTTCAAAAGTGTACAAAAAGTTTTAAGTGAAAATTCCATTCCAGTGATCCATAGCAGGTGTTTTTCTCTCACATTTCTAAAGCCTTTTCAACTGCAATGAAAAAAGAAATCTTTGCCTGCGGGTGTCGCTGGTGAGGGATTTTGCCTGTCAATCATCGCCTCTGCTCCGCCCCCCCCCAAAGGAAAGGATAGGGGAGGGGAGGGGCGAGGAGGAGAGTGGGCGGGATTAATTGACTGTGACCTCACTGTCGAAGGGCCAAGCTCAGATTACTTTTCAGCCTAATTATTCAGAAAACCCCAGACCACAGAAAATCCACTGAATGTTCTAAGTTCAGTTTGGGTGTAATTGAAGTCATAAAACCCCAAATAAAACATTGAAAATAAAAAAAGTGAAAATGAATGTCATGATACCTTTAATGTTAATATAACACAGAGCAGCATCGTTCTCAACATACACAGATAGTTAACCGCTAGTTGCTTACCTAACTATTGATGTAACTAAAGACTGGAGGCTAGACCATTTCTAGACTCTCCGTCTTGTTAGCGTCCCTGCTTTTGCTTGTACAGTTCTCGTTCCCGTCCCCCCCGTCACTCTTTCCCAGACCGAAGGACGAACGAAAGGGGTACGAAGCTCTTTTGGTAAACTTAGTCACTTAGTAATAATATTTAGTCACTTTGTAATAATATTTAGTCACTTAGTAGTAGTAATATTTAGTCACTTAGTAGTAATATTTAGTCACTTGTGTCTTGTGTGTGGCTTTTATCTTAAGCTGTGTAACTCCGCATTATGAAAATGTATTTGTGTGTGTGGGGGGGGGGGGCGGGGGGGGTATACAGAGGGAGAGAGGGGTCTGTGACAGTGCATGTAGCCAGAGGGAGGGGGGTCTGTGCATCTAATCACTAATCCGATCTAATCAGAGGGAGGGGGGTCCATGCATGCAATCTTCTTCTTTTCAATTCTGTATTCCAAACTGTTTCAGTACTCATTTGCAGCAGCGTCGACACCAGCCACCTGCTCTTCTATGATTCTTATCAACTCTGCCTCGTTGAAAAGAAACGATACTGCTTGTATCTTTTTCGCTCTGCAGTGACACACACACACACGCGCACACACACACACACACATACACACACACTAGAGGCCGCAAACATGACCACAACTTTGCACCGTTGAGCCAGCTCTATATATTCTGCTGAAACTAGTTCTCTCAACATTCATCGAGAGTTCACAGAAATGCTAATAAACAGCTTACCTGATGCTATTAATGCACTGAATGGGACATTATCACGTAATCGGCTTTCTTCGACCCCTTGCAGCAGGTCAGACACACAGAAGGACTGAGTTTTCTTCATATTATATATACATGATAATTAATGCATTACTGTATGTGTAGTGTGTAGCATGCAAGCCATGCATGCATAGGTCCCACGCTCACACACACACACACACACACACACACACACACACACACAGTGAATGCAGTGAATGCAATGCAAATTGTAAAGCGCTTTGTATCAATGCACCCTTTACCATTTAAAAGTCATTATCATAATTGGAGTTCATGTTTATTTTTGCCTTTTTAAAAAACATGTTCATGAGAAAGATATGTGACTATAACAGCTTCAGTCATTTAAAAACCTGTGGCTTAAACCACCAGCTGATACAGGAACCACACGACACCAACTGAACCTGCTGAACCTGCTGACAGGAAGCTTGATGAGATAGAGGCAGAGAAAGATGAAGGAAATATGTACATGGAAATATAGTCTAAAAAATATTTACTCTACATTATTTATAGTTTAATTAAATAAAAAAAGAATGGGTTTTCTCAGCTCTTTTTTTGTGATTTTTTCAATTCCTACTTTTTGTGATTATTTATAGTTTATTGTCACATACAATACAGCTGGCAGCAGCATTATAGGCAGTGAAACTCCTCGGCTGTGTGGATAATGGTAAAAAAAAAAAAAAAAAGTACAATTAAAAAACTATAGAATGGTAAAAGTTTAAAATGATTGTATGTACAGTATGTCATAGGCAGAATCGGCAGCTTTTCCGATACTGGTATTGGAACAACTCTAGTCCCGGAACAGTGTTATTGAGGATATAGTTAATCCTAGGAATTGAGACGTCTCTGGTACTCATCCAGGCTGCGTAAACACTGGAGAGTCGGCCTTTTGTGATTTTAGGATTTGTAGACGTTTAATTTATTTTATGTGTTCCGTCTAATATATGTACGTATTCTACGGAGCCCCTGAGTGTCTGGAATAAAGTTTGAATTGAACTGAATAAAACCAAGTGTGCACCCTTGGTTGTGCTGCTGAAGGAGAGAGGGATAATAGTGAGGTTGATGGACGAGAGCAGGGTGTGTCGCTGTGTGTGGTGTGGTGTGGTGTGGTGTGGTGTGGTGTGGTGTGTGTGTGTGTGTGTGTGTGTGTGTGTGTGTGTGTGTGTGTGTGTGTGTGTGTGTGTGTGTGTGTGTGTGTGTGTGTGTGTGTGTGTGTGCGTGCGTGCGTGTGTTGAGAGCTTACTTTCGGAATATCATTAAGAAAATAAACCACTCCCTGATGAATACATAATGAGTAGAGCTGACATGTGAGAACTAGAGTGAATGTCAGGTTCAGACTACAGACTAATTGCATCATATCAGTGTGTGTGTCCTGACAGCTACAGATATGAATCAACTAGTCTTGATGTTCCTTCTGCTGTGGAGCTCAGGTACAGTATGACTATATTTTAAAACCACTTAAACCCTCTATTCCTAGAAAAAGGACCTAAGTTACAATACTTCAAGTACACTTTTCACCATCTACACCAAATTTCTTCTCCAAAAATAGCCGAAGTAGATCTGCTATTTTGGGCAAATATTCCCCCCAGAATAGGCACTCTGGGTTGATATGTGTTGGTTGATTTGAAAAAACGTTATGGCAGATAGCAAAAATACAGTTTAACACATTTATTTATTTTACATTTGCTGGATGCTTTTATTGTGTGTGGCTATTATATTTTAGAGGGGAACAGGAGGGTTACTCAGCAATGTAGATGCCGGATTTGATCTCAAAAGCAGTGGTATCACTTTTTTTACAGACTTGTCTAACAATATTTTTGCCTTAAAGGGAGGCATGAACAATATTTTCTCCACGCTTTGAGAGGTTGTTCTGTAAGAAAAGTCTGTGCGCACGTGCGTATGCGTGTGTAAAAGCAGTGACTTAAAGTAGTCAGATACTGTATTTACAATTTTGATCTAGAGGTACTTTTACTTACTTTATTTGGTGTAAGCTTACTGTTAGCAAACACATTTTTTTTACATTAACATTAGCCTGCAACCTTATGCTGGTGCCTTGTTATTTTGTATTAATTATATGAAAAATGCCTTGCAAGTTTAAGTTTCTTTTTACTGTCATTCACAAACTTTGGTCACAAATCTGGTCCAAAATAGGGTGAAAAGTCGCCTTTTAGTTGTATTGCTCAGGTTTAACAGTTACCCTTCATCTAATCAACAGGCCCACACCTGGCATCAGCAGTCTACGTCCATTCTCCAGAAGAGGTGGTTGTTGACACTGGTACCACTGACACAGGTGGGTAGAGTAGACAAAAACTGTTGTCAATTAAAGGCATTGTTTCTTTAAAATAATAATGTCTCACGTAGAAGTAAAGCCACCCGAATGATTACTTGAGTAAGAGGGAGTATCAAGTGAAAATCAGTCATTTCATGATTATAAGCAATTGATCGTCAACCTTTCTTTCACAAATAAAAATTCCATTAATGATTGTTAAAGTGCAGCTACAATTTAATAAGATAATAAAGTAAATAGTACAGTAAGAATATAAAACAGTAGTGCAACATCAACTGAAGCATTCAAAATACAAAGTAATTGATGACTTTAAATGACATCTCATCATGTGATAAAATACTTTGTATCGGAATGGCATAGAGATTTTTTTAACACAACATTTCTCTACTGGGGGGTCCCTTCCCCAAAAAATATAAAAAAGGGGGATAAAATTCACTCTTAGAACGTGGAAATATTTAACATTAGTCTTTGCGTGAGGTTAATTTGTTACAGTTTGGTCATAGTCAGATCTATGAACATATAGCCCAAAAGAAGCGACTAGGCTATTTTCACTTCATGTGACACCGTATGACAAAACAGGGGGTAAGTGGTTAAAGTTCTGTAATACTATGTTTACTAAACACATTATAGTGTATAGTGTATATTCATCACAAACATAGTATGTTGAATCCATATGTTAAAATTGCCTAGTGGGTGGGTTGACGTGACATGCAGACGACTGCCTTTGGTCCGATCCACACCAAACGTGGCACAAACACTGGTCAGACTTAGGGGTCTGCCATCAGAATAGCCACGCCAGGGGCCAGGTGTGGGTGCCACAGGCACTGAAAAGTGCGAAAATGTAGTTGATGAGCAGTAATGAAGTGTTTTACCTTTGTGTGGGTGTTATTCAGTCTGTGGTGTTCCTGCCATCGAACCAAAAGTTCCTGAATGTCTCAGTGATGGATTAGGTATCATCAACGGTGAGGAGGCTGTACCTCACTCCTGGCCTTGGCAGGTCTCCCTGAAGGTACATCACTCTCTCTGTTGTTATCCACACTGTCTTGCTTTTATATCTTACACTCTTAAAAAAAAGTCTTAAAATCATATATATTGTGTTAATATGACTTATAATTAAAGAAGAAAAGAAAAACTAAACTGGAGCATTGCTCATGCGGGCGGGCATGTGTGTGTGCGTGTGCGTGTGTGTGTGTGTGTGTGTGTGTGCGCACGCACACGTGCAAATAGGTGGATGATCGTTAAGGAGGGGAAGCTATGTTTTGCCATTTCATAATAGCTGAATTACTGTTGCTAATGAAACCAATGTGAATTCAGGCCTGCTGCGGTCCTCTGAAGTGTGGTGGATCACTGATCAACAAGGACTGGGTTGTGACTGCTGCCCACTGCGTTGTCAAGTACAGTAGCGCACACGCACACACACACACACACACACACACACACACACACACACATTTACTGCAGTGCCTATTTGGACTTAGAAAAGGGTCACCAAATCTCAGTCTGTACTTTTGGAAACATAATAATTTCCAGTGGTGGAAAGTAACTAAGTATCCAGTGGTGGAAAGTAACTAAGTACATTTACTTCAGTACAATTTTGAAGTATTTGTACTTTACTTGAGTATTTCCTATTTCCAATACTTTTACTTCTACTCCAATACATCTTGGATCCAAATATTGTTTATTTGAAAACTTTAGTTACTAGCTACTTTCTATATTTTGATTATTTAAAAAAAACATACATTACCCACTTCAGCCCTATATATATATACGTTTCTGCCATTTGAAAATAGAAACATTTCAAAAGATTTTCATACATTTGAAAACATGTGAAACGGGACATTCTGCATAATGAGCACTTTCTACTATTGGTACTTAGAGTACATTTTGATACCAATACCTTTATACTTTTACTCAAGTATTTTTTTTACTCCGGAATTGTACTTGCACATGTATTGATACTTAAAAATGTAGGTAGTTTTTCCACCACTGATCATTTCATTGTAACTGCTGAAAAGAAGACGATGATGATTGAAGATCATTCATTCATTCCAGCACTTATGATTCTTCCAGTATTTGAGCCTTTTGTACTTTACTCTGCATGTCTCTTCTTTGAGTTAAGCACCCCACCATTTTATTGTTTATTGTTATTTCTTATTTTACATTTTCAGAGAATGTGACCGTTTAATCCTGGGCCAGCACAGTCTAAAACGAGAAGATGACATCCAGGACATGAGAATTGGAAAGGTAGGCGTTTTTTTTTATATGACATGATACACTGTAATACGGACACAACATTATGTTGTTACATTTGTTATCAGAGTCATCTCCATTACCTGCTCGCAATTTTGCATGTTTCTTTTTTCCTTCCTTTTTATGTTCGTGGCTCCAGATTGTAAAACACACGTTGTAGCCAGACATTCAAACTACAGCAAGCTAACCCTAACCCAGGCCCAAAGGAAGCGACCAGTTTCCCCACTTGAGCCCTATTACATCAGCTATTTTCAAAAATAATCTTGAAAGGAAGCCCAAATAAGCAACTACACTTCAGAAACAAGCCCAAACAAAAGCAACCCGCAACTATGAATATTTACAAGCGGCTTTACAGGAAAACATGCCCAGAGTCACTTATAATAAGCAGACTTGGCAACGCTGGCAGGCTCTTGCAGACCAGTGCTGCCAGCTTTAACGCAATGTGCGCATCGGCCAACAGTTTGTGCTGAACTAAATGCCAACTTCTGCCGACAGACTGTCTGTTTTAATCTGTTGTAGTCTGTTGTAAGATTCTGTTTGGTGGAGTCACCTTAAGATGAATGTGTCATTTCCCTGGTAGGTCTTCAATCACCCTGAATACAAAGACCAAACTACTGACTATGACATCGCACTGATCAAGCTGCAAAGCCCTGCCCAGATGAACGAGCATGTGTCCCCTGTGTGTGTGGCTGAGACTGGTGACAACTTCACTGCTGGCATGAAGTGTGTGACCACTGGCTGGGGCCGGACCAACTACCGATGCGAGTGAACGACAGGAAACACACTGTTCATCCGTCAGCCATAGAAAGGACCATTGTACCGTGATTTAGAATAGAGTAGGGTGTGTACACGTGGCAAGTAGGCTACTGCAGAGCAACTTAATAGAGCAGATTCAACGTTCAATTTAGAATAGGGTCAATCAACAATTGTCAATTATTATTATATCAGTTTTGAAACGTCTTGTTCAGAATATAAAACAAATGATGATTTTATGAAAAATAACAAAGCTAGACCTACTCCACATTTCTGGTTATCACCTTGAATTTCTTTCTGGCAAATATTAAATGCCTTCTCAAAAAGGATAACAGTAAGAGGTTCAATAGTGTTACATCTTGTGTACAAGTGCATCCTCAGACATTATAGCAGCAATGTAAGACACCCACTAACTATTTAAGACAGTGTGCAATAACGCCAGGCTTCATGTGGATCTAGGATTTTGCGTGGCCAGTCTATGACAATACGACAACTATGACATATCTATGACATACTATATCTATGACATATACAGTATATGACTGTACTATACACATGCCTATTAAATGCTATATATATCTATGACATATCACTTATGACTCCATATCTGGGCAAGGTTTTGGCTCGATTCAACCACCACTTCTTTAGCTGGCCTGGCTCTGAAAGAGTCTAGCGAGCCGATGACCTCATACGTGCCCAAATGTGGGCAGTCCGAGCCACATTGACTTCCATCCATTGTAAAAATGTAAAGATATTTCAAAAGGCCTAGAACATTCTGTGAACACACATTGGTGGATTCTACGTTAGTGGCAGTGTGCACATGACATTTGACAACATGAATCCTGTTTATTTTTTCCCAGATAAAATAAGTCCTGACAAGCTCCAGCAGGTGTGTGTGCCCCTCCTCAGCAACAGCACGTGCAACAGTTGGCATAATGGAGCGATCACCAGTCGGATGCTCTGTGCCGGAGCTGCTGGAGCTGACACCTGCAAGGTGAGTGTAAAGAGCAAATACACATAGAGCTTCGGAAAGAAGGTCTCACAACTTTTCCTCCGAACGCGTGCATCTCCAGATGATGGAGAGTTACTTACTAGTTACTTTAAACAACCAGTAATAGTTACTAGTTACTACTCTCAAAGAGTAACTAGTAAGTTACTTTACTAGTTACTGCATTATAAAAGTAGCATTACTGTTACTTTTGCATTACTTTTACTTTATTTATTTTGCTTCATGTATACATTTTCATCTTGCTGAAGCACAAGATGGCCACCCTCAACTTTAATCTAGGATGAAAACTAGTAGATAAAGGAACAATGTCTTCAACAACAACATTGAATTCATGTCCTTTTAGTGGCTCTAGACATGGAGCAGACGGCTCAACGTGATCTCGATTGTGCCTCCATGTTGACGTATACATACATTACAGGGTGCATTCAACATGGAGTTGCCGGCTGGCTAAAAACCTGGTTTAAAAGGTTATTTCAACCCATCGATTATTTTTTTTCCAGACGGTCGGAACTACAGGCATCTGTAGCATAACATTTTGATACAATACAGAAAAAAATGACATAATTTATTGAGTTGATCGTCCCCTCTTATGAATAACACTTTGAACAGCGAGTAGTCCCACAGCGGTAGCGAGCGGAGGGTGAAGTCACAGATACGAGTGGTGTGAGAGTAGTACCATAATACACCTTTAATCCTCTTGTGTTGTCGGCACATGAAGTAACGAGTAACGAACGCCATCATTAAAATGACAGTAACTGTAAAGCGTTACCGAATTGGGAAAAAGTTACTAGTTATGTTACTAGTTATCGCAAAAAAATGTGCCGTTACAGAAACCCAACACTGGTAATAGAAACAAGCTACAGCACAAGCTTGAGCTGCTCTTTTCAAAATAATGTAGCAAAGTGTTGTGGTCTAAGTGGTTACAAACACAACTGCTTGTTGTTTCAGGGTGACTCTGGTGGTCCCCTGGTGTGTAAGAAGAATGGAACCTGGACCCTGGTTGGTGTGACCTCCTGGGGCTCGAATACCTGTAATACCAGCATGCCTGGTGTGTACGCGGCCGTCACTAACCTGCGCACCTGGATGGACGAGATCATGGCTAACAACTAAACCAGGGGTCTTCAACAGGGGGTCCTCAGAGCTACTTTAGGGGGTCCGCCAAATCTTTGTGTGATAGGATTTAGTTTTTTTACATTAACCACTTGAACCCTAAAATTCCTTTTCTGAGGGGAACATTAGCCGAAAATAGCAGATCTACAAGCTCTCAACGCCGCGCAGCGCAGCGCGAGGCGTTGAGAGCTTGTAGATCGGCTAGTTTTGACAAAGAGGCTATAGGTGTAGAGGGAAAAAATAGCAGACCAAGTACAAAAAAAACTTTAATCTGAAACACAATTTTATACAATATAGAGTAGGGGGTCCCTGCTTCATCTCTCTCTCAGCCAGGGGGTCCTTGGCCTGAAAACGTTGAAGACCCCTGAACTACAATGTAAACAGCTGTAGTTGGCAACAACTAGATAATCAATAATACAATAATACATCTGTGCAAAATTGCCTGGGAATATTTGTCCTTGATGTGCAACATGTTTGAAGTGATAAATGCATATTGCTTATATGCCGAGACTAGCAGGGCCGAGTCATCTGCGAACAGGAACAGTTTGCAGTCGCAGGCTGATGACATATCATTCACATATATCAGGAACAGTAAAGGTCCTAGTATACTTCCTTGTGGGACACCACAAGTCACAGGGAGGGGGGGGGACTGGGTGCCGTTTACTTCCACCACTTGCTCCCTCCCTTCCAGGTAGGATCTCATCCAGTTCACTGACGTATCATCAAAACCTATTGCTTTGAGCTTATTGATCATAATTGGGTGATTAACGGTGTCAAAGGCCTTCTGGAGGTCCAGCATGACCATGCCGCAATATTTGCCCTTGTCGACATCTTGTTTGATAGAGTCGTTCAAATAGAGAAGGCATGTGTCAGTGGAGTGGTTTGGACTACATCTGAGAGGAGGTCAGGTCAATGCATTTTACATGTACGATGTGACAGTCTGTGCTGCTAAAACCTGTAGGTCTCCACTCCTTCCACCCTTTGAAGGGACATTCTTAGATACATTTACAAGCATGATGTAAATGTATGAATTATAAGAAACGTGCTAAATGTGTCCTTAAGTTAAAGGACAACTTTGGTTTTTCACAACCAAGGTTTATATTTTAGCTTGTAATTAAAGTAAATAAAAGATGAGTGTTGTTTTTTATTTATTTACTGCTTTCTATAATTTTAGCAATTTTCGCGATATTTTTTACAGTGGGCCGGGGCATTCTGTCCGGTGGCTAAATATGTCTTTTACACAAAAAAAAAGGTCCCATGGTCTTTGATGGCCAGATGTGAGTTATTGGGGGCTAGAAGAGCTACTGCAATTAATAATAAAGAAAACGCTGAGTTATTGTGTAAAAAAAATACATATTTAGCCAACGGACAGAATGCCCCCGCCCACTGTAAAAAAGATCCCGAAAATTGCAAAAACTATAGAAAGCAGTAAATGGAAAAAAAATTACACTCATCTTTTATTTACTTTAATTACAAGCTAAAATATAAACCTTGGTTGTGAAAAAACAAAGTTGTCCTTTAAGCTAAACCTAGCAGAGCATGATTCTCAACCTTCCTTCATTTCAAGGTTATCAAGTTTGATATCCATTATGATAAGGCCATGGACTTAATCATAATGCGTCATTTAATCATTTTATTTGATCTTTCTGAGACTTGCCTGCGCGGTCAAATCAGTCTTAATTTAACTCTGAGACTGCAGCTTTGGAGTTGAGCACATCACTTCCCCTGTTTGTACCATTTTTCCCTTTTCATCTTTTTTTTAATATATATATATATATTTTTTTTTTACAAGGAATTTCAGTGCTTAATAATGCTGCTAACAGCTGTATTGTATGTGTATGCGATAATAACCAAATAATATAAATAATAGTTTTATTATATTTGCGTGCACACATTTCCTTACTCTGTCTCTTGTCTTTCTCATCAAGTTTCAGTTTGTGTGTCATGTGGTTCCTGTATCAAGTGGTGGTTTAAGCCACAGGTTTCTAAGTAATCTGTCTCGCACGCGCACACGCACACGCGCACACACACACACACACACACACATACACACACACACACACACACATACACACACCGCAGTGTGTCTAATGCAGGTGGTGCATGCACTTTCACTCTTAGCTATGCCTTGGTTTGGCTGTCACAGTGTCAGTTCGGTCCCCATTAGTTACAGGTGCCTGACACAGTGCCCAGTGGGGATACAGTGGAGAAATACGCACACGGTGCACACACCTTTGATCCCATGGAGATTTAGTTTAGTTTGATGTGCTCTGAAACTCAGCCTGGCATGCATGCACAGCTTACCTTTTTCCAGCCTTATGTTGCACTGCAGTAACCTAATCATCACACAGCACTCAGTGGTGGACTGGCCGTTTATGCCCAGTGGGCCGACCAATAAATGGGCCGGTGGCCACGTTATTAAAAAAAAATAACGACTGGGCCCCCATCTTACGACCATTACGGTAATTTCGTCCCGTGCCGGCCGCTGGTAATTAAGTTAATTAGCTTCGTTTTTTTTACAATTATCAACGCTGTTGAGGAATTTCACTGCAATGCTGCTAACAGCTGTATTGTATGTCAAAACAAAACCACCTAAGTGGAAAAAGCGGCACTCCAAAAATAAATACTGCAAGACAGAGGCTCAGAAGTGGTTTCTCATTTTATTGCCAGAAGTGAACGCTAACGCGTTTTGGCCGCAGCCTTCGTCAGAGCAGATTAGATTAAAAAGTGACTTTTTAATCTAATATGCTCTGAGGAAGGCTGCGGCCTGCGGCGGTATACATAATATATTTGACTACATTTGCATGCACGCATTTCTTTAATCGGTTTCTTGTCTTTCTAATCAAGCTTCCTGTCAACAGGTTTAGTTTGTGCACCATACAGTTCTTGTATCAGATGGTGGTTTAAGGTCCTTGTATCAGATTTTCATCATAATTACTGTTATTATTTTTCATGATAGACTTCTTTATAGGTATATTTGAATGGAGTTGCTACAACATTTTCCTCCCCATCTCTCTTGTCAGCTATTCACACTTTGTCTTTTCACACATTGCAGCTTTGGGGTTGAGCACATCACTTCCCCTGTTTCTACCATTTTACCCTTTTTATTTTACAATTATCAATGCTGTTGAGGATTTTCAGTGCTTAATAATGCTGCTAACAGCTGTATTGTAGGTGTATGCGATAATAACCAAATAATATAAATAATAGTTGTATTATATTTGCGTGCACACATTCACATTTCCTTACTCTGTCTCTTGTCTTTCTCATCAAGTTTCAGTTTGTGTGTCATGTGGTTCCTTTAGCAAGTGGTGGTTTAAGCCACAGGATTCTATAGGCGCGCACACACACACACACACACACACACACACACACACACACACACACACACACACACACACACACACACACACACACACACACACACACACACACACACACACACACAGTGTCAAAACGAGTCATAAGTAAAGAGCTATAAGAGAAAGGCTTGTTCAGTGAAGACTACAGTTTGGACAACATAAGTAAAGAGCTATAGGAGAAAGACTACAGTCTGGACAACATAAGTAAAGAGCAATAGGAGAAAGACTACAGTCTGGACAACAGCACCACAACCAGGTCCAGAAGCTGTCCCTGGAGCTACAGACACACATGGAGAACATCTGGATACTTTTCTTCTTCTGTAACTCAGGTACAGTAAATGTTTTCGCTATTATTCACTTCATTCACTTTTACTCCTACATCGGACTCATAATGAGCCAGGACCATCTCTCATAGTTTGTTCTCTTCATGCGTAGAGAAATAACCCAACATATTTATCAGAATATTAGGCCAAAATTTGGCTTGGTGTGGATTTGTGAAGGATTTTAGACTGTGTCATTAAGTTGTTGTTATCGAATGCACTGCGGTGCATACAGCTTTGTTGAGCATCTACACGAACACATTTGGCCCGTAATATGGGGAGGGTGATATTTGTCACTGCACGTACACCTACGGGCTGGGGAGGGCACCTCACTGGCAGGTGTGTCAGTAGGATACAACAGCAGTGATCTCCCCACAAACACAAATGTGTGTGGGGAGGAATCAATTGGCTAAACGACTAAATCGGCGAGAAAAGGGGGTAAAAAACATAACCATCCATCCATCCATACACGGACACGTTGGTTATTGGCACCACAACCTCCTGTTAATTTTTATTTATTATATAAAACATTTGTAAATGAGATATTGAAACTATTTTTTCAGATATTTCAAAAGGGAAAATTAACTCACATCATCTGCTTTATGCCTCTTTGTAGCTTTTTCTTTAACCCTTTGTTATTCAGTCAATAATGACATGAAGGTTATCATTGAATAATGCAATTAAGGAAATGTTGGGAAAAAAACACGACAAAATGTAATGCCAATTTGATAGGTCACCAAATGTTATGTCGCAGGTATCATTCAAACACACATGCTGCTCAGTTTACACTCAAAGGACCACCATGGAAATATGTTTTCAAGATGTTTTGTGTTGTATCCTTTTGACAGATATGTACATACATATATATATATTTTTTTCAATTAAAAAATGCCAGTCAAATAATTTGGTCCAAAATATGGTCATTTTTAAGTTGTATTGCCAAGTAGTAACTGGTACTCTCCATGTCTTCAACAGGCACACACCTGGCAACAGCAGTCTATGTGCATTCCTCTGAAGATGTGACTACTGTCCACAATGGTACAAAAGGTACATGATATTTAGTACACCAGCCAAAAACTGTGCTCAAGTATTTTATTTTTTGGGGGGCTTTTTGTTATGCCTTTATTTGATAGCTGTCAGGCTAAGTGCCTGCCTAGTATATGATATATAATGATTTATATGATTTGATGTTTTTTTTAATTTTTTATAATCACGCAAGGTCTAAAATATAACATTATAAATGTGTTTCCAATAGAAATGAGCAAAATATAAAATAGCCATGTATTCAAATATGGCCTAAAAATATCACCTTAAATAAAACAATAATACACAATAATACATTAAATCTTAACAAAATAACATTAAAAAAATACATGATTTTCCTGCTATTTTCACTAATTTATTATGACTCTTTATTATGACAAAGAATAAAATAGGGCTTAAGTGGTATTAATGCTCATTAATATTGTAATTTGTTTACCGAATGTGTGTTCGATCAGGCTGCAGCATATAGCCTACACCACACACTATACATTAGGTTGAATCGATTTCAAACAGCAATCATTTATTTTTGTGTTTTTTCATATGTAATGTTATGTGTGCACTTACTGTACATAAATGTGCATGTGCGCATGTGTATACATGTTCTTCAGACTGTGGTGTTCCTGCCATCGAACCAGAAGACCTTGGATGTCCCCGTGAAGGATTTGGTATCATCAACGGTGAGAATGCTAAACCTCACTCCTGGCCCTGGCAAGTCTCCCTGCAGGTACATATCTCTGCCGTCGGGCAGGAACAAACTATGTCCAAAATATTAAAGGTAGGGTAAGTGATACTGTTTGGTTAAATCAAAAAGTATTTTGTTAAAAGGTTAAAGCACTATGTTCTGATAGTAATCATTGCTATAGAGTGTTTGTTCAGTAACAGGAGTCTCCCCGTCTCTCCAGCTCTTTAATAAACAGAAAATACATTTTCTGGTAGGTGTCAAAATCTCAGCCAATCAGGAGAAAGTACCCATTTTTAAGCTTTATTTTTATAGTGTTCCTGTTCCAATTTTGCCTGCTCATTTCTTAGTGTCATCACTTCCAATTTCACTTGTTTAATCTATATCCTGATTGAGTTCTCTATCCTAATTGGATACAATTGGAAATGAAACTGAAACGAAAATGCATTTTCTGTTTTGTAAAGAGCTGGAGAGACAAGGAGACTCCTTTTACTGAACAAACACTCTACAATGAGTACTATCATAATATAGAGCTATTTAACACTTATTTTAACCAAAGAAAATCACTTACCCTATACCTTTAACTTTTCAGGAAATGAAAATAACTCAAATGGAGTTAGGAAGTTTTTGGGATGTTCCCATTTCATTATAGCTGAATTACTGAGACATTCTAAGATAGATAAATCCTGCTGTCGCTAATGAAACCTAAATGTGAATTCAGAACAACAGCGGGCATTACTGTGGTGGATCACTGATCAGCGAGTCCTGGGTTGTGACAGCTGCCCACTGCGGCGTCAGGTACAGTAGTCAATGTCTCCCTTTGAAGTATTCTATCCACAAACAGTACAGCATCATTTCCAAAACAAAGACCTAAGGGCAAGAAAACGTGTGCGTGTGTGTCTGTGTGTGTCTGTGTGTCTGTGTCTGTGTGTGTGTGTGTGTGTGTGTAATCAATAATAAATACATTTGTATAATTTCAACATACTAGACTGGAGGCTCATAAAAGTATTTTCAGTATATCTCACCATCTTTTCAGTACATCTGACCGTGTAATCCTGGGCCAGCACAACCTCAAAAGAGAAAACAAAATCCAGAACAAGATAATCGGAAAGGTAGGTGGTCTGTTTGACATGATGAATATAATACTATAGAGACACAACCTTTTTTGTAATAAGTAAATCAGGGTCCTCTCCATTACCTGCTCATAATTTTGGTAATATTTAATTTCTGGGTAATTTTGTATGCGCCTGGCTCCAGATTGGAACATTTGATTGAAGCCAGGCATTCAATCGACAAGCAACACCAAACTAAACAAACATCTCTCCAAACCAAAGTCCGGTCCACGGCAATGATTTGCGATGAGTTGCAATTTGCAATGACTTTCCAGTGGTGCAAAGTAACTAAGTACAGTACATTTACTCAAGTACTGTACTTAAGTAAAATTTTGCGGTATTTATACTTTACTTGAAAATTTCCAATTTCCAATACTTTTACTCCACTACATCTCAGAGGCAAATATTGTACTTTTACTCCACTACAATTATTTGAAAACTTTAGTTACTAGTTACTTTTCAGATATTAATTATTATATTGTGAAACATACATTAACCACTTTAGCCCAATTTTACACATAGGCTATTTGAAAATAGCCGATCTACAAGCTCACAACGCGCCACGTTGCGAGCTTGTAGATCTGCTATTTTCAAACATTTTAGTACTTTTAATTTTGGTCCCTTAAGTACATTGTTATATCAATACTTTTACTCAAGTACATTTTCAATTCCGGACTTTTACTTGTAACAGAGTACTTCTGCATTGCAGTATTGATACTTTTAATTAAGTAAAATAGTTGAGTACTTTTTCCACCGCTGCCACTTTCAAGCACCTGCAATGGGGCAATTCAGGGCCGCTGCAACAGTTCTGTTGCATTGCCGATCATTGGTGTGTGGACTGGGCTGTAGATTGTCTGTGTGGTTTCCCTGATAGGTGTTCAATCACCCCGACTACAATGACCAGACTATTGACTATGACATCGCCCTGATCAAGCTGCAAAGCCCTGCCCAGATGAACAAGCGTGTGTCCCCTGTGTGTGTGGTCAACACTGATGACCACATCCCTGCCGGCAAGGAGTGTGTGGTCACTGGCTGGGGCCGGACCCGCTACCATCGTGAGTGAACGACAGGAAACGCACTCTTTCCATCCACCAGCCACAGTTACTGGCCTTTTTGTCTCAGCCAGGCCGAAGGCATGGCGAGAGAGTACTGTATGTTTTGCCCCCTGTCTGTCCGTCCGTCCGTCCGTCCGTCCGTCCTTCTGTCTGTGAACAGCTAATCTCCGGCACGTTGGCCTGATCGCAACGAAACTTTGCACACACACTCTCTGGATGCCAATTCCAAACATCTGCCCCAAATTTTTCACATGGGCCTGTTATAGCGCCACCATGAGGCCGATTTCTGACCTGGTGGAGACCTGTGCTCTGAGGAGCACTTTTTCTAGTTTTGTTTTTGTTTTTACCAGTCAGTTGAATTATTTCAAACATGGACGATTTTAGCGTTATATTTAGCGCATAATCATCGTAATCGTTTCCATGTTGAGAAAGGTTCATACGTTTTGAAAATGTTGAGTATCAAGTATTAATTATGTCACCAAACGTATCATATATGATACACACATTACACTGATTTTTTTATAAATCAGTGTAATGAATACTTGGACCAAGAACCTGTTGTATCATATCTGACACATCCCCACTTCCCCCTGGACCATACCATTTGCACTGCAGGTAGTTACAGAGCCTCAGGTGGTCTGACCCAAAATGGCTGCCATCAACTAAACAGGAGAGGTTGATGCACTACTAACAAACAATTATTTTTTAAGCAGTTCGGGTACGTTTTCCTAGTATATCTTTACTAATATTTTGAAATAAGTGTTGGATAACTTGAATGCACTTATGAGCTCTCAAAATTTAGCATTTGAGTTTGTTTTTTATGATGTCAAAAGTGTTTGTATCATATTTGATACTACAGGTCTATAGTCCTTTATGATTTGTATCATATTTGATACTACAGGTCTAAAATAAATGTTTTTGTAATGTTAAAACCGACTTGATTTTTTATTTTTTTTCAAAATTTTATCCCACGATTTTGTAACCCTATTTTTTACACCCAGTGCCAATCTCTATGTAATCCTGGGCACTACACTCCCTCTGCCAACCTAGGGAGGCCAGGGCCGAGCTCATGCCTCCTTCAATGCATGAGAGCTAACTGACCTTCTTATCACCTGACAGGGGAGAGTTTCCCTGGTTGGACGTAGCGCGTGGAAGGAACACGTTATTCCAACCAGTTCCTTTCCCCTCCATCAGGCGCCCCGGCTGGCCAGGGGGGAGGCAGTAAAAAAAAAAAAAACGACTTGAAATACCCCTTTTAATACCCCTTGTATCAAATATGATACAACAAATAAATGATACAAAGGAATGTTAAAAAAAATAAAACAAAATCAAAAATGTTTTAAGACCCAATAAAGTGTCCCTTTTCAAAATTTTGGAATTTTCTGACCTTTCCTTCATAGTTCAGGTTCTAGAGGGTTAAATATGGCAAATTTTGGCCATAATGCAGTATTTTTTTGTGTTATTGGTATCGGTCATTGTCAGTCATTAATTTTTTTACACTGATATAGCAACATAAGTTTTTCAGAAAACTGTTAGGATTTAGAAGAAAACACAACTTACTAGTTCCTTTTTAAAAACGTTAATCTGTCAACATTCCTTAGGTCTTGTCTATTGATCATTAGGGTGGGACGATATATCGATATCGAGATACTTCCTCCCGCGATAAATAATCGATATACTGCCGAAAAATATCGATATTAAAATAAATATATATATGGTTATTTTTTTTATATGCTTTTTTCCTACTCTGTATTTGTGTGATGATGATTTTCAACTGTTTGGTGCTATTTTATCTGTTTATGAATTGAATACAAGGACTATCGTGATATATCGTTGGTGAAATTTCATGCAATATATCGTGATATCGCATATATATCATGTATATCGAATATCGTGATATTATTGTTATCGAGGGCCTAATATCGCCACAGATATCGTATCGTGAGACACCCATATCGTCCCACCCCTATTGATCATTATCATACATTATTTTTAACCAATATGTAAAGTATGTACACTTTTGGTTGTTATGTAGAGAGATGCCAGGTCATTTGTAGACCTGGCATCCTATAGTGTGTATAGTTTCAATGTACAGATTATTGATTTTTTGATATTATACTATTTAGACACTATATGGTTGATACTGTATGTTCTTGGTTTACCTATGATCCTACAGTAGATTACTATTTCTATGCATTTGATGTATTACCTTGTGTTTTCCTTACTGTAAATCGCTCTGGATTAAGAGCATCTGTTAAATGCCTTAATTGTAAATTGTGCAGCTCAAAGCTAAAACCTTACCTTTGAATTATGTGTATTCTTCTAGCTATCAAGAGACCTGACAAGCTCCAGCAGGCCTGTCTGGTCACACTCGACCACAGCCAGTGCAACAAGTTCTGGTTCAGGGGAAAGATCACCAGTCAGATGCTCTGTGCTGGAGGGTCTGAAGCTGACACATGCCATGTGAGTGACACTGACCTCAATGAAAAACAGAGACTAACATGACATTTCATTTTGACATGACAAGCATTAACCCATTAAAACTGGGTCATTTTAGATTTGAGCTATATGAGTGTGTGTGTCACGATAATAAAAAAAAAGAAGCAGATATACAAGCTTTTTTCTGTCTGGTACTGCCCTTAAGGTCTGTGATGAGGTCCAATATTAGGCCATAATATAACACATGACCTCTCTGATGATGTGGACTATGTCCGCCCTTGTTTGTCTTTGCATTTGTAGGTTATTGGTATGTTGCTTTGGACCACATGTCCTTAATAAAGTTTGAGTGATTGATTGATTGATTAAAAACACACCTGCTTGTTGTTTCAGGGTGACTCTGGTGGTCCCCTGGTGTGTAAGCGGCATGGAGCCTGGACCCTGTATGGTATTACCTCCTGGGGTATGCCAGGCTGTCCTCCTGACATGCCCGGTGTGTACACCAACGTCACCAACCTGCGTACCTGGATGGACCAGACCATGGCTAACAACTAAACTGTAAACAGCTGTAACTCTAGTTGTCATCAAGACAATCAATAGATACAGCCAATGCCTATGTGTTCTTGATGTGCAACTTGTTTGCAGAGATAAATGCTTATTGCTTGAATGAATAAATCTTGAAATTGCAGTTGCCAAATGTCAAATGACAAGGTGGCGTCAATGTGGGCTCAAATAGCTGCCTTCATTATTTCATTGTTCCACTGGCATACCTTACATCATACCACCTACGCATTGGTCTGAGAGTTTCTCATCAACATCGAATACCTGTTCACCTTAACGGAAACCACAACTCTTGAAACTAACACATGTGTTAGTGGGGCAGTGTGAATTAACACAGGATTGACCCTGGCAGCATATCAATGGTACAGTGTTACCTGTTTATTAAGCTACTACTATTTTTCAACTATCTAATGAGACAACACATCAGTTGAATGAGTTTGGGAACAGACCTCATGAGACAAAAGACATAGTATACAACACATTATGTTTGATGGGAAAATGAATTGCAACAACTATGCAGTAAGTGAAGAAAGGGAACTGGGCAAGACACTTTCTGACAAACCATAAATCATTTTGACTAGACCTTTCCAGCAGGCATAGAGCTGAGAAAAAGGAACTGAATTCTCAGCCATATGTATTTGTGTACCATACGTGGAACTGGATAGCAGACAGAGAACTGGATACTGGATTTTAGACAGAGAACTGAGAAAAATAAATAAACTAAGGAACTGAAATTTTAACCAATTTCAACCATCTCTTTGCATTATTTGAATTATGGGTCGGTAATAAGATGAGAAGGCAGTGGCTAAATAGATGAGAGACAGCGAATAGATCTCATGTCCACAATGAAACACAGAGGGGGCCCTTCTGTTCTAACCTTCTTGAATTATTGTTCAACCTTCTTGAATTATATAAAATATTGATCAAAATGTCCATCACAAGCTGGCATGGTGATGACCCCTGCGTAAACCACCAGCTGATACAGGAACCACATGACACAAACTGAACCTGACAGGAAGCTTGATGAGGAAGAGGCAGAGAAAGAAGTATAAAGAAATACGTGCATGGGAATAATAGTCTAACTGTTATTTACTGTACATTATGTATAGTTTATTGTCACATACAATACAGCTGGCAGCAGCATTATAGGCAGTGAAACTCCTCGACTGTGTGGATAATGGTCAAACAAAAAATAAATAGAGAATAAAATAGGATCGAAATTTTAAATTTTAATGGTGTGGAATCCATAAGGCTCTTTAGTGTATGTATGGATTCATGTCTTGCCTGCATGAGTCCCGGATAGCTCATAGTACCGATCCGATACCAGTGTGTAATTTAAAAATAATCTAGGACAGTCGCTCTCAAAGTGGGGTCCAGGAACCCTCCTTGAGGGGGCTCCAAATGGACCCTTACAGGTCTGTAACTCTGAGAGTGTACACATGGAACCAAATGGACCCTTTTACACTCTCAGAGTTATGGAGGTCCATGAAATTAAAAAGTTTGAGAACCACTGATCTAAGAATAAATAAAGATTTAGCCATTAATAATTGTTACAGTGCAGCTACAGGTTAGTAAGATAATAATGTAAATAGTACAGTAAGAGTTTAAATTATTATTCAAAATACAAAATACTTGATGACTGTAAATGACACATCATCATGTGATAAATTCAGAATGACATAGACTGACAAACTCGCCGATAACGATACCAGTATTTTAGGAAGTATATCTGCAGTATGGAGTGTCTGGAATAAAGTTTGAATTGAACTGAATAAAAACCAAGTTTGCACCCTTGGTTGTGCTGCTGAAGGAGAGAGGGATAATAGTGAGGTTGATGGAAGAGAGCTGTGTGTGTCGCTGTGTGTGTGTGTGTGTGTGTGTGTGTGTGTGTGTGTGTGTGTGTGTGTGTGTGTGTGTGTGTGTGTGTGTGTGTGTGTGTGTGTGTGTGTGTGTGTGTGTGTGCACGTGCAGAGATAATCTGGCAAACGGCTGGACCAATTAGTTTAATATTTCAGAAAAACATATTATAGAAATAATAATAAAACGCTTGCTTGTGCGAGCATTTTATTATTATTTCTATAATATTTTTTTCCATCTTTCCTGCACTGATCGTCCCTCAGCACCTGCCCAATTTTGGGTTTGGGATGTGCATGTCTGTCTTCTTTTAGTTTCATATTTCACACTGCCAGAGCCTCCTTGCTTTGTATTTTGCATGTTTTATATGTTATACATATTTAATTTACACTTTTATAATAAGTCAATGAGGTTACTTTTGTGTTCCATTTCCTGATAAGTAACGGTTTTGGGCATACAAGGTTTCTGCCAGAAAGCAACAATACGTAACATATCAATAGCACAGGCATGTAACACATATTAAGGTTGATTGAAATAATGTATTAATTCAGGGTTTTTTAACAGGTGGTCCATGGACCACTGGTGGTCCCTGAAGGTATTGCATGTGGTCCCTGACCATGCATTTAGTAATGTGGAAAGTGAAAGTGAATATTCTTCTTCCACAGAACAGTGCACTAAATGATCTGGTGAGCTATGATGATGCGTCAATGTGGTCAGTTACTGGGAAGTCGGAGGTCAAGAAATTCCTCTGAAAATCTCAAGAAGGGGAAGTGAGACAGTAAGTGTTGTTCAGTGAAGGTCCAGTTGGAACTCAGCATCATATCAGTGTATGTGTCCTGACAGCCACAGATATGAAACAAATAACGTTGGTGTTCCTACTGCTCTGGAGCTCAGGTAGGACTGGTTTAATGATTATTTATTGGTTGACGTGAAAGACACTAAAAGACAGACAGCTGAAGAACCATGATTCAAGTAAAATAGGTGTGTTACATTTGCTTGACTGTGTGTGGTTATACTTTTTTAGAGATGAAGACTGTGTGTTTGTGTAGGGGAAAAGAGAGCTAAAATTCACGAGTAGAACCTGAACATATTTAACATTAGTCTGTACGTGTGGTTTATTTTTACGTACAGTTTGGTTATAGTCCTTTCTGGCATCTAATCCTCGCCTTCTCACTTAGAGTATTAAGTAATTAAGGATATTTAGAAGAAACATGACGAGTGACAACATCAAATTTCAAGTCATTTTAAGTTGTATTGCTCCATGTTTTCAACAGGCACAGATACAGCATCAGTCTATGTACATTCCCCTGAAGAAGTGACTGTCCACAATGGAACCACAGGCAGACGTGGGTAGAGTAACCAACAACTGTACTCAAGTATTTGATGATTTATATGAGTTGATGATTAATATTATTTATATGACTTATTGTTTAAATAACCATACCATAATGTCTGAAATATAAAATGATAAATGCTTGCATAACATAAATAAACGAAATATAAAATAATGCACTGGCCTGAAAACCATATCACCTTAAATAAAAGAACAAACAATCTGTTTACAACGTATGACAAAATATAAAACAGGGGGTAAGTGGTTAAAGTTCTGTAATACTATAATGTGTTTACTAAACACTTTATAGTCAGTGTATAGTGCATTTTCACCACATACTAAGGGTTGAATTACAATTGCCAAGTGGGTGGGTTGACGGTGGACGTTACAAGCGTGACATGCAGTTGGTCTGATCCACACCAAACGTGGCACAAACACTGGTCAGGGGTCTGCCATCAGAATAGCCACACCAGGTGCCACAGGCACTGAAAAGCGGCCTGAATATCTAGTTGATTTAAAACAGCAGTAATCAAGTGTTGTACATTGCGCGCGTGTGTGTGTGTGTGTGTGTGTGTGTGTGTGTGTGTGTGTGTGTGTGTGTGTGTGTGTGTGTGTGTGTGTGTGTGTGTGTGTGTGTGTGTGTGTGTGTGTGTGATTCAGCCTGTGGTGTTCCTGCCATCAAACCAGTGGTCAGTGGATGTCCCAGTTATGGATTAAATATCATCAACGGTGAGGAGGCTGTACCTCACTCCTGGCCCTGGCAGGTCTCCCTGCAGGTATATCACTCTCTCTGTTGTTATCCACACTGTCTTGCTTTTATATCTTACAATCAAATATCATTCCATGTATATTTTTGTTACCACGACTTATAATGAAAGAAGAAAAGAAAAACAAAACTGCAGTGTTTTCTCTGTGTATGCATATGGGCATGCGGTGTGTGTGTGTGTAAAGAGGTGGATGAAAGTTAAGGGGTGTAAGTTTTACCATTTCATAGTAGCTGAATAACTGAGACATTCTAAATTAGATAAATCCTACTGTTTCTAATGAAACCAATGTGAAATCAGACCTACCGGGGCCCTCCGTTCTGTGGTGGATCACTGATCAACAAGGACTGGGTTGTGACTGCTGCCCACTGCGAGGTCGACAGGTACAGACAATGTCTCCCTTTGAACACACACACACACACACACACACACACACACACACACACACACACACACACACACACACACACACACACACACACACACACACACACACACACACACACACACACACACACACACACACACACACACACACACACACACACACACACACACACACAGTTTTCTTAGTGTACACACAGCGCTTAATGAAAGTCCTTTAAGTCACGTTTTTATTTTATTTTAATCAATATGGACTAACTCAATTGTTGGTAGTGTTATGGCCTTTTAAGCAACAGACAGTTTTGTTTTTGTTAGTCTGGTTTGTTCATACAGGACTTGGACTATAAGGTCAATCAAGTCCCAGCCTTAATATATATATATGCATGCATAATATGTATATATGTATATGCATGCAAGCATGCATACATATATACATACAGTATATACACACACACACACACACACACACACACACACACACACACACACACACACACACACACACACACACACACACACACACACACACACACACACACACACACACACACACACACACACACACACACACACACACACACACACACCTTTGCTGCAGTGCCTATTTGGGGCTTATAAAAGCCAAGGGTCACCAAATCTATCTGTACCTTCCGAAACATAATATTCATTGTTTGTCTTTGAGTTATTCACCCCACAATTTGATTATTTATTGATATTTCTAATTTTACATTTTCAGTACACGCAACCTTGTAATCCTTGGCCAGCACAATCTAAAACATACACACAACATCCAGAAGATGAGAATTGGAAAGGTAGGCGGTTTGTTTTATATGACATGATACACAGACACAACATTATGTTGTTACATTTGTTATCAGAGTCATCTCCATTACCTGCTCGCAAGTTTACATGTTTTTTTTGCATACCTTTTTATGTTTGTGGCTACATTGTAAAACATGGTTGTAGCCAGACATTGGCCCTCATTATCAACGGAGCGTATAAACCGGCTTATATTTTTCCCGAGTCCCGAAAATGCGCTCGCAGAAGCGCTGTATATTTTGAAAATAGCAGATCTACAAGCTCACAACGCGTCACGATGCGACCCGTTTTTGAGCTTGCAGATCTGCTATTTTAAAATAGCCAATGCAACTGAATGACTGTTAAAGCAGTTTGCTTAAATTACTTTATAAAATGTTATATTTTCACAGGGATTATTTATTAGTGTAGATATACATTTAGGAGTGGATTATGTGTCCAGATGCCTGTCAGACAGTCAGACAATGTTGCTCCGCGGGTGGAATAAACGGGCGCAGCCAACGTCAACAACTGGTCTCGACCAGACGTGAGATTTCAGCTTACGGTAGGATGAAGCCCACGTCAGGATATATTGATAAATGCCGAAAGGTGCGGTGATCTCGCCATACGCCCATTATTTGGGCTGCACCGCGTTGATAAATGAGGGCCAGTCAATCTACAACAAGGAGCAACAACTATCTTTTTGCACAACTCTTCTAACAGCTAAGATTAATGTATAATTTCCGTGGTAGGTCTTCAGTCACCCCAACTACAACCCCGAAAATGCTGACTATGACATCGCATTGATCAAGCTGCAAAGCCCTGCCCAGATGAACAAGCATGTGTCCCCCGTGTGTGTGGCTGAGACTGGTGACATCTTCTATGGTGGCATGAAGTGTGTGGCCACTGGCTGGGGCCTGACCCGCTACGAACGTGAGTGAACGACAGGAAACACACTTTTCCTACTTCAACCACAGAAAGGACCATTTTACCAGTACAGTGATTTAGAATACAGTAGGGTGTGTCCATGCACGTGGCAAGTAGGCTACTGCAGAACAACCTAATAGAGCCGATTCAACGTTCAACATTTAGAATCAATCGACAATTGTCAATTATTATTATATGTGAAACGTCTTGTTCAGAATATAAAACAAATGTGTAAACAGCAAAGCTTCAAGATGATTTTATGAAAATTAGTTACTCCACCTACTCCACATTTCTGGTTATCACCTTGAAATATTAAATGCCTTCTCAAAAAGGTTAACAGTAAGAGGTTCAAGGTTCTGTATTGTTACATCTTGTGTACAAGTACATCCTCAGACATTATGCAAAAAGAAGTAAGACAGCCACTAACTATTTAACAAGACAGTGTGCAATAACGCCATGGCTTCATGTGAATCTAGGATTTTGTGTGACCAGTCTATGACAATATGACAACTATGACATAATCTTTGACACATCTATGAAATACTATATCTATGACACATCAATGACATACCTATGACTTATCTATATCATACTATGTATTTTCTTCCCAGCTCCCATGAGTCCTGACAAGCTCCAGCAGGTTTGTGTTCCCCTCATCAGCAACGGCAAGTGCAACAGTTACAGCATTGGAGAGATCACTAGTCGGATGCTCTGTGCCGGAGCTGCTGGAGCCGACACCTGCCATGTGAGTGTAAAGAGCAAATATATACTCCTTCCAAACATCCACACTTTTCTTCAGAAAAGGGGAGGTGATATAACTACACATTGTCAATCCGAGCTTCGGAAAGACGGTCTCACAACTTTTTCTCGGAATCTGTGCATCTGATGTTCTGACTCTTTTTACGAACACATGAAACACAGAGGACTAGTTACTCTTCACAACCAAATGTTCCTTTTCTATTTTTCTTACTCAGCCTGTGAAGCCTTGTATTAATGTAGATTTTTTTGTTTGTGTTGCATTACTTCACAGAAGAATCCAAAAATAAAGAATACTTGAACCTTTAGCCACTAGTGTCCCTATTTTTAAAAAAAATATTGTCGACTTATTTTCAGAAATAGCCAGTGTTAGGTAAGTTACTTTAAACAAGTAACTACTTATAGTTACTAGTTACTATTCTCAAAAAGTAACTAGTAAGTTACTTAACTATTACTGCATTATAAAAGTAGCTATATGTTACTGGGAAAAAAGCAACTAGTTATGTCACTAGCTATCGCAAAAAGTAGTGCCGTTACAGAAACCCAACACTGGAAATAGCAAGCTTGAGCTGAAAGATCTGCTCTTTTCAAAACTTATTTAGCAAAGTGTTGTGGTCTAAGTGGTTACAAACACAACTGCTTGTTGTTTCAGGGTGACTCTGGTGGTCCCCTGGTGTGTAAGAAGAATGGAGCCTGGACCCTGGTTGGTATTACCTCCTGGGGCATGCCAGACTGCAATCCCCGCATGCCTGGTGTGTACTCCAGCATCACTGCACTGCGTGCCTGGATGGACCAAACCATGGCTAACAACTAAACTGTAAACAGCTGTTACTCTAGTTGGCATCGATACAATCAATAATACAATCTGTGCAAATGTCTGGGCGTATTTGTCCTTGATGTGCAACTTGTTTGAAGGGATAAATGCTTATTGCTGAATAAATCTTGGAATTGCAGGTGTGTGTACCAGTGGTAAATATTTTGTTCTTGGAGATTCTTCTTCTTCTCAGAGAAGCTGTGTAGTTGATTTGCTAAATATACTGTATTCATAGAGAGGATCTAAACTACTACTTCCTGCAACATTGTGTCAAGAAAGTCCAAAAGTCCCTAGAAGATGTCTATGGTAAAGACAGGGTGCAGTGTGAAACAACTATTTACACAAACACGTCAGCAACAGATCAGGATCACTTCAGTGTTAAATGTGGGGCGCTAAGAGAGGGGCTAAAAGGCTATGTATAAGGAGTATGAATGTTAACGGCTAGATGATACAGACACATCTGGTAACGGTTGCTTTAGCTAAAAACATCACATAGACATGATGAGGATAAATCATCAGCCTCATCAGCATTTAGTGCTGATGTGCAGAACTACTGAACTTGAATGAATGTGTTAAACACTGTCCTAGACAGCATGACAACCTTTAGCTGGTTTAAAAGTCCAATCATGGATTGTTGCCCTGAATTCATTCAGGGCCACAGAGAGTAGCCTATACTTGGGGTCAGTGGGAGTGCAATACAACCAGTAATACTCCAAGTGGCGCCACAACACAAATAAGCAGGACTACATCTGAGAGGAGGTCAGGTCAATGCATTTTACATGTATTGTATGATGTGACAGTCTGTGCTGCTAAAACCAGTAGGTCTCCACTGCTTAGTCCTTACACCCTTTGTAGGGACATTCTTAGATACATTTACAAGGATGATGTAAATGTATTAATTATAAGAAACATTCTGAAGTGGATGCTAAATGTGTCCTTAAGTTTAGCTAAACCTACCAGAGCCTGATTCTCAACCTTCCTTCATTTCAAGGACCTTCAGTTTGATATGCATTATGATTAGGGGCCTAATCCCAATGCATCATTTAATGATTTTATTTCATCTTTCTGAGACTCACCTGCACAGTCTTAATTTAACTCTGAGACTGAACAAATAACCAACCCCCCATGGCATGAGCTTGCCCTCCTTACTAGCACCTTCAATCAATGCCTGCCTGGACCCTTTTGTCATCAACTTCTCCTCCACTGAACTCAGAAGAGCACTTAATAATAATAATAAACTTTATTTGTATAGCACCTTTCATGACATGAAATGCAGCTCAAAGTGCTTTACAGAGCAAGAATACAATTACAGTTACGACCAATTTAACAATGAAGCAAAAAAAAAAGCTAAAGCATTTAGTCTCCTTCTACAGAAGCTGTCAGGGAGACTGGAGAGGCTGCAGTGTTGTCCCAAGGCTCTGCACTGCCCCTGGCTGTCCAGCTCAGGACATCACCTTGAAACAGAATGCAGAAAGCACAACATTTGACGTGTCGACTACTTCTGAATGTGGTCTATGAATAAAGATGACTTAACTCGATATATAAAACAAATATTTAAAAATGTATAATAATACAATTTTCTAAAACATTTTCCAAAATTATTGTTTTGGTTTCATACTCAAATACACACACACACACACACAAACACACACACACACACACACACACACACACACACACACACACAAAGATATTTTATGAATAGAGCGAAAACAGAAAATTCAATATTGTAGAGCCCTGAGGGACTCCGCTCAACATTGTATGGGATTTAAGTGGTTAAGTCAAAGTGAACAAAGATTGTAACCTGCGGCCACTGTGGCCTTGATGTTCTCCTCTGCGCTATTATATTCATAGCCTGAGGCTACGAGCTCAATCCATGGTCTTGAAGGGCGGACCCAAACACAGCCGCCTGGATTTGTGCGTGGCTTCCTATTGCTTCACCAATCTATGTCCCCGCCTCCCCTCCCCTCCCCCCCTCGGCCTGTGCACCGAGCACGCTGACGTCACCAAATTTAGAGCGACGCCCCTCTGCACTCTGATTGGTTAGGAGATAACAAGGTCCAAGACCATCGTTCGTGCATCGCTCCCCCAGGCTTTTTTTCTTTTGTAACAAAAAAAAAAGCCTGGGTTTCCGAGGCTATTATATTCATGGTTAAAGGGATTCTAGGCAACATTAAGCCTACATTTTAAATATATTTATATATATATATTTGCATTTTTACCCATCTATCAGCCACTATATAATGATGCTGGGGTGTTTTCCTGCATTGAAACACAGTCCTCTTTCTGAAATCCGTATTTTCCCTACAGTTTATGTTTGTCCGGGACGTAAATGCACGGACGCGCGTCCGTGTCCGTGTGAACTGTTCGAGTGAAACCGAATGGAACCGAGTGCAGCCGACAAAAATGGAACGAGCCGCCATTGTTTTCTGTGGGCAGTTTTAACTTTTTACTTTCGGTTTTAAAACGCTCTGAAACTTATTTTTTGAGGCACGGAATTTACTTTTAAGATATCGTTTGGATAGAATTTAGTTGCTTAACTTCATATATGTGGTCAATTTATCATGACAGAGAGATAAAAATTCAGAGAACCGGCAGGGGCGGGCAGTGACACGCATTGTATCCGAATAAAGCAACATATTTTCGGCATGGCCTGTTTAGAAGTCGCCCCTGCGTCACCCCCCTGGTGGTCGCTGGTCAGGGAAACAAACTGCTGATGAGGAGGGGGGGCGGGGGGAGTGGAGGGGCGGTGTTTGACAACAGTTTTTTTTCTTATTTTTTATCTCTGAACTTGCCTACAATCCCTTTAATACTATTCTACAGAATAAGGACTGCAAGGTGTGTTAGAGCTGTTTACAAAGTCATGATTTAGGTCACATATTTAGGTTCAACATTATAAATATTCGTTAATCATCAAGGGAGGAGAAAATAAATGTCAGCAGTTGGTTACTGAGGGTGTGTTTTTCTCAACTTTTCTAAGTGAAGCGATCATTTTCGGGAACCTAAGCTGACCAGTGCCCACAATGTCAGGGTACATAGAGTCACTTTGGTCCCTTCGCTTTGTCTATTCTAATTACGCAAAGGTGTTAAAACCACCCTGCTCAAGTAACGCACCCGCCTTTCACACATACATCATGTCAACATGTTTACAGCAAACAGATAACCATAAATGCTTGCAACTAAGTGTTGAGTGTTACTTGCATGAACTTAGAGAGACCTGAGTCACATAATGTTATGAGCCAATTTTTCAGAAAAGCTTTTATTGAGAGTTGATTGTATAAGTCTATGCCACCATTCAAGAACTAGAAAAGTGCAATCCTTGGAGCTTGGGTTTGCTGTAGGGCCTGGCGGAAAAATGGATGTGATACATCTTGATCACAGCATGCACCCGGAGATAATGTGTACCAATTTGTGTGCATTTGGACAAAATTGGTCAGAGCAAAACTGGCACAAAATGGTGGAAACGGTCCAGCGGTGCCTGAGATTAGCTGTTCATAGACGGATGGACAACCAAACGATTGGACAGGAGCGAAAACATTATTGCCATCCGACCAGGCCTGTCTTCAACAGGGCGTCCGAGACCCCTAGGGGGTTCTCAGAGTAGCTACAGGGGGTCCGCCAAATCTTTGTGTGATGGGGAGAACATCAGACGAAAATAGCAGATCTACAAGCATGTGGAAAGGCTATTTTCGGAGAGTTGGTGTAGAGGGAAAAAGAGCAGACCAATTACAGAGCCAAAATATTGAGTGTTTAAAAGGTTAACTGTCTGAAAATTAACAGATTTAATTTGGATTTAACACGAATCCAACATATTAGTAGAAAAGGTAATGTACTGTATGTCAACTATAAAGCTATCTATGAAATCTATAAAAAAGTTGAATCGGCAACACAATTTTATAGGCCCGCAGTATATAGTGGGGGTCCCTGCTTCATCTCTCTCTCAGTCTCAGCTAAGGGGTCCTTGGTCTGAAAAACGTTGAAGACCCCTGGAAAATGATACATACATGATATAAATAACTACTCCATACCCTTGCAACACACACACACACACACTTTAGAGGCCGCAAACATGACCACAACTTTGCACCGTTAAGCCAGCTCTATATATTCTGCTGACATTAATTCTCTCTTCATTGATTGAGAGTTCACAGAAATGCTAATAAACAGCTTACATTTGGGAGAAGTGAAATAATCGGCTTCCTCACTCCTTGCATTATGCCAATGGACACAATGCACATGTGCAAGTTCACATGATTGGCCAACCCACTGATGAGAAGAATGGATGAGGTCAGATGCACAGAAGAACAGAGAGTTTTCTTCATTTTATATAAACAATAAATAATAATTTATTTGTAGTGTGTAGCGTGCATGCATAGGTCCCGCACGCACACGCACACAGGCATGCACGCACACTCACACACAAATGTGAATGGGTGAATGTAATGAATATAATGCACATTGTAAAGCGCATTGGAGAAAGGTGCTATATCAATGCACCCTTTACTATTTAAAAGTCATTATAAAAATTGTAGTTCATGTTTTGTTTTTACCTTTTTAAAAAACATGGTATCTTTTCATCTGGTTTGATGAGAAAGACGTGACTAACAGCTTCAGTTATTTAAAAACCTGTGGCTTAAACCACCAGCTGATACAGAAAGCACATGACAAACTGAACCTGAAGCTTGATGAGAAAGAGGCAGAGAAAGATGAAGGAACTAGAAAAAGTGCTCCTCGGAGCACAGGTCTGCGCCAGGTCAGGTACTGTAGGTTATTGTGGGCCATCAATGTTTGGAATTCACGATGGAATGTGGAGAATCGGACGGATCCATCTTGATCACTATAGACTAGAGATAATGTGCACCGATTTGCGTAATGTTTGGAGACAATTTGTAGGAGTAATTATTTAAAAAAGTAAGTATTTTGCAAAAAGCGGCCTCCTGGTGACGCTATAATAGGGCAATGTTAAAAGGGTGGCATTTGTTCCTCAACGTAGTGCAAATGTGCATGCAAAGTTTCACCTCAATCGGACGCTGCATTCATGATGTGCGGCATTTTGCTCAAAATGGCACGCGCGGGCGCGCGCGCGCGCACACACACACACACACACACACACACACACACACACACACACACACACACACACACACACACACACACACACACACACACACACACACACACACACACACACACACACACACACACACACACACACACACACACACACACACACACACACACACACACACACACACACACACACACACACCTCACTGCACAGAAGTGCACAGAGCCTCTTTGTGACTAATATCAGTAACATGATGGTACTTCCTCTTTCCTAACACGTTACATTAGCTAGAGGCAAATTCACAATTCAACCTCTTAAGCCCCAGCATTTTTTTCCTTCCCGATTCTGATACCCATAACTTGCATATCGGTCCTTACAGATCTGTAACTCTGAGAGTGTACAAATGGAACCAGATTTGGTTCCACTTGTACACTCTCAGAGTTATGGTGGTCCTTGAAGTTAAAAAGTTTGAGAACCACTGGTAGGAATAAAAAAATGCCATTAATAATTGTTTACAGAGCAGCTACAAGTTATTAAGATAATAATGTAAATAGTACGGTAAGAGTATAAAACAGTAGAGCAACATCAAATGAAGCATTCAAAATACTTGATGACTGTAAATGACATACTGTATCATCATGTGATAAATTACATGGTATCAGAATGGCATAGACTGACATAATCGCCGATACCAGTATTTTAGGCAGTATATCTGCAGTATGGAGTGTCTGGAATAAAGTTTGAATTGAATTGAATAGAAACCAAGTGTGCTCCCTTGGTTGTGCTGCTGAAGGAGAGAGGGATAATAGTGAGGTTGATGGAAGAGAGCAAGTCATAAGGTAGTAAGTAAGTAAGTAAGTAAGTAAGTAAGTAAGTGTGTAAGTAAGTAAGAGTGTGTGTGTGTGTGTGTGTGTGTGTGTGTGTGTGTGTGTGTGTGTGTGTGTGTGTGTGTGTGTGTGTGTGTGTGTGTGTGTGTGTGTGTGTGTGGATGAGAGCTTACTTTCAGAATATCATTAAGAAAAATAAACCACTCCCTTTGATGAATACATAATGAGATATACAGAGATATAAGACAGTAAGTGGTGTTCAGTGAAGGTCCAGTTCAGACTGAAGACTAACTGGAACTGAGCATCATATCAGTGTCTGTCCTGACAGCCACAGATATGAAACAAATGACCCTGGTGGTCCTTCTGCTCTGGAGCTCAGGTAGGACTGGTTTAATCATATTAATTAGTTGACGTGAAACACACTAAAAGACAGACAGCTGAAGAACCATGCTTACCAAGTTAAATAGGTGTGTTACATTAATTTTGCTTTGACTGGGTGTGTTTGGTTATATATTCTCTTAGAGATGAAGACTGTGTGTTTGTGTAAGGGAAAAGGGGGTAAAGGGAAAAGGGGGTAAAAAGGGGGTACGCCAGGTAAAGCGCTTTACGTGGCGTACATGTAAAGCGCTATGTAAAGCGCTTTGGATAAACGCGCTATATAAATGCACCATTTACCATGTATCATTAATGTCCACAAGTCATTTTAAGTTGTATTGCTCCATGTTTTCAACAGGCACAGATCCAGCATCATCAGTCTACGTACATTCCCCTGAAGAAGTGACTGTCCACAATGGAACCACAGGCACAGGTGGGTAGAGTAACCAACAACTGTAATCAAGTATTTGATGATTTATACGGCTTGATGATTAATAGTATTTATACTATTTATTATTTAAATAATAACAGTCAGAAATATAAAATTATAAATGCTTGCCTAACAGAAATAAACAGAATATAAAATAGTGCACTTCCAAATTCAAATATGGCCTGAAAACCATATATCAGCTTAAATAAAACAACAAAAAATATCTATTTTCACTATTTTCACTTCAGTTGACACCGTATGACAAAAAAAAACAAGGGGTAAGTGGTTAAAGCTCTTTAATACTAGAATGTGTTTACTAAACACATTATAGTGTATATTCACCACATACTAAGGGTTGAATCCTATATCAAAATTGTTACGTGTGTGGTTCGACGGTGGACGTCACAAGCGTAAGGCACACCGTTGGTCAGGCACAAACACTGGTCAGGGGTCTGCCATCAGAATAGCCAGGGACCATGTGTGGGTGCCACAGGCACTGAAAAGCGGCATGCAAATCAAGTTGATTTAAAACAGCAGTAATGAGGTTCTTTACGTTTGCGTGTGTGTTATTCAGCCTGTGGTGTTCCTGCCATCAAACCAGTGGTCAGTGGATGTCCCAGTGATGGTTTAGGTATCATCAACGGTGAGGAGGCTGTACCTCACTCCTGGCCCTGGCAGGTCTCCCTGGAGGTACATCACTCTCTCTGTTGTTATCCACACCATCTTGCTTTTATATCTTACATGTATATGTTTGTTACCACGACTTATAATGATAGAAAAACAAAACTAGAGTGTTTGCTCTGTGTATGCATGCGGCGTGCATATATATGTGTGTGTGTGTGTATGTGTGTGTGTGTGTGTGTGTGTGTGTGTTTGTTCGCGCAAATAGGTGGATGAAAGTTAAGGAGGGGAAGCTATGTTTTGACATTTCATAGTAGCTGAATTACTGAGACACTCGAAGGTAGATACATCCTACTTGTTGCTAATAACCTTAATGTGATTTCAGACCTCCAGGGGCTCTCAGTTCTGTGGTGGATCACTGATCAACAAGGACTGGGTTGTGACGGCTGCCCACTGCGAGGTCAGGTACAGTAGACAATATATATATATGCAGCGCACACACACACACACACACACACACACACACACACACACACACACACACACACACACACACACACACACACACACACACACACACACACACACACACACACACACACACACACACACACACACACACACACACACACACACACACACACACACACACACACTTTTGTTGCAGTGCCTATTGGGGCTTATAAAAGGGTCACCAAATCTGTCTGTACCTTCCAAAACATACTATTCATTGTAACTGCTGAAAAGATGATGATGATTCATTAATTCATTAGTTTGTTGATTCATTAATTAATTCATTCCATAGCACGTGGGATTCTTCCAGTATTTGAGCCTTTCGTACTTTACTCTGCATGTCTTCTATTTGAGTTATGCACCCCACAATTTTATTGTTCATTGATAATTGTAATTTAACATTTTCAGTACACGTCACCGTGTAATCCTGGGCCAGCACAATCTAAAACGAGCGGTCAACATCCAGAAGAAGATAATTGGAAAGGTAGACGGTTTGTTTTACATGACATGATACACTATAATACGGACACAACATTATGTTGTTATATTTGTTATCAGAGTAATCTCCATTACCTGGCTGTTACCATGTTTTTTTTTTTGCATACCTTTTTATGTTTGTGGCTACAGATTGTAAAACATGGTTGAAGCCAGACATTCAATCTACAACAAGCAGCAACAACTATCTTTTTGCATATCTCTCCTAATGGCTAAGATTACTGTATAATTTCCCTGGTAGGTCTTCAGTCACCCCAAATACAACGCCCAAACTACTGACTATGACATCGCACTGATCAAGCTGCAAAGCCCTGCCCAGATGAACAAGCAAGTGTCCCCCGTGTGTGTGGCTGAGACTGGTGACATCTTCTATGGTGGCATGAAATGTGTGGCCATTGGCTGGGGCCTGACCCGTTACCGACGTGAGTGAACAACAAGGAAACACACTTTTCCTACCTCAACCACAGAAAGGACCATTTTACCAGTACAGGGATTTAGCATAGAGTAGGCCGTGTACACGTGGCAAGTAGGCTACTGCAGAGCAACCTAATAGAGCAAGATTTTAGGTTTCCTTAGCCGGCCTATAGCTCTGAAAGTCTAGCCGATTACCTCATCCATGCCAAAATGTGAGCAATCCGAGCCAGATTGACTTCCATTATAAAAATGGAAAGATATTTCAAAAAGGTGTGAAACATTCTGTGAAACATACATTGGTGGATTCTACGTTAGTGGCAGTGTGCACATGACATTTGAAGACATGAATCCTGTGTATTTTTTCCCCCCAGCTCCCAGGAGTCCTGGCAAGCTCCAGCAGGTTTGTGTGCCCCTCATCGGCTTCACAAAGTGCAACGGTTACTTTCGATTGACCCCTCGGATGTTCTGTGCCGGAGCTGCTGGAGCTGACACCTGCCAGGTGAGTGTAAAGAGCAAATACACACTCCTTCCAAACATCCACACTTTTCTTTAGAAAAGGGGAGGTGATATAAGTACACATTGATGTCATTCCGAGCTTCGGAAAGACTTTTCCTCGGAACCTGTGCATCTGATGTCCTGACAGTACGTTTTAACAGCGGGCGACTCTCGGGCGATTGCCGGGCGACATCGTCCAAAAGATAAAGAAAATCCATCTTTTCCGCCCACTTCACCCTATCGCCAGTAGTTGCCGGCTCTCATAGACATATAATGCACTTCCGGAAAATACTATCCTGATCGCCCGCTGTTAAAACGCACGTGACTCTTTCCGAACACATGAAACACAGAGGAATAGTTACTCTTCACCACCAAATGTTCTTTTTTTCTTTTTCTTACTCAGCCTTTGAAGCCTTGTACAAATGTAGAATTTTTGTTTGTGTTTCTGCTTCACAGAAGAATCCACAAATAAAGAGAATGCTTGAACCTTTAGCCACGTACCGGCATGTCATTATATGCAGGGGAAAAACTTATTTTCAGAAATAGCTAGTGTTAGGCAAGTTACTTTACTTAGGCAACTTACTACTTATAGTTACTACTCTCAAAAGGTAACTAGTAAGTCACTTTACTAGTTACTGCATTATAAAAGTAGCTATATGTTATTGTTAATTTTGCAATACTTTTATTTATTATTTTTGCTTCAAAATGTATACGCCTTTTCATGTTGCTGAAGCACAAGATGACAATTCTCAAATGTAATCTAGGATAAAAACTAGTAGATAAAGGAACAATGTCTTCAACGACAACATTGAAATCATGTCTTTTTTGTTCTGCCTGACTCTAAACTGAAGCAGACGGCTCAACGTGATCTTGAACGCGCTTGAGTGTTGACAAGTGTGCAGTGTATGTCAGTACCTGTAACGCGTTACCGAACTGGGAAAAAAGCAACTAGTTATGTTACTAGTTATCG
Organism: Gymnoscopelus braueri; assembly: GCF_963280865.1. Taxonomy (NCBI): domain Eukaryota; kingdom Metazoa; phylum Chordata; class Actinopteri; order Myctophiformes; family Myctophidae; genus Gymnoscopelus; species Gymnoscopelus braueri. The sequence goes on from NC_137611.1 coordinate 9,637,889, forward strand.
CAAAAAGTAGTGCTGTTACAGAAACCCAACACTGGAAATAGACAATAAGCTTGAGCTTATAGATCTGCTCTATTCAAAGTGTTGTGGTTAAGTGGTTACATACATAACTTGATGTCATTCCGAGCTTCAGAAAGACGGTCTCACAACTTTTCCTCAGAACCCGTGCATCTGATGTCCTGACTCTTTCTTGTTGTTTCAGGGTGACTCTGGTGGTCCCCTGGTGTGTAAGAAGGATGGAGCCTGGACCCTGGTTGGTGTGACCTCCTGGGGCCTGGAAGGCTGCCCTACCAACATGCCTGGTGTGTACTCCCGCGTCACTGCGCTGCGTGCCTGGATGGACCGGACCATGGCTAACAACTAAACTGTGAACAGCTGTTACTCTAGTTGGCATCAACACAATCAATAATACAATCTGTGCAAATGTCTGGCCGTATTTGTCCTTGATGTGCAACTTGTTTGAAGGGATAAATGCTTATTGATTATTGCTGAATAAATCTTGGAATTGCGGGTGTGTACCAGTGGTCAATATTTTGTTCTTGGAGCCTCTTCTTCTCAGAAAAGCTGTGTACAGTAGTTGATTTGCTAAATATACTGTATTCATAGAGAGGATCTAAAGTACTACTTCCTGCAACATTGTGTCAAGAAAGGTTTAAAAAAAAGTCTAAATATTTCACTGTGAAACAACTATTTACAGAAAATATAAAGTGTGTTTCACATCAGCAACAGACCAGGATCACTTCAGTGTTCCATGTGGGGGACTAAGAGTGTTAAAGGCTGGGTAAAGATGCTAGGTAAAGTATAAGTGTTCCATGATTGACAGTGATAAGCAGGTCTCCTTCCTAGATCTAAGAGGTAAACACATGTATCTTAGGCTAAATGATACAGACACATCTGGTAACGGTTGCTTTAGCTAAAAACATCACATAGACATGAGGATAAATCATCAGTCTCATCAGCATTGAGAGCCGGTGGGCAGAACTACTGAACTTGAATGGATTTGTTAAACACTGTCCTAGACAGCATAACAACCTTTAGCTGGTTTAAAAGTCCAATAATGGATTGTTGCCCAGAAGTCACTCAGGGCAACAGAGAGTACTTACAACCAGTAATACTACAGGTGGCGCCACAATACAAATAAGCAGGACTACATCTGAGAGGAGGTCAGGTCAATGCATTTTACATGTATGAAGTAGGTCTCCACTCCTTACACCCTTTAAAGGGACATTCTTAGACACATTTACAAGCATGATGTAAATGTATTAATTATGAGAAACATTCTGAAGGGGATAATAAATATGTCCTTAAGTTTAGCTAGACGTACCAGAGCCTGATTCTGAACCTTCCTTCATTTCAAGGATTATGCATTATGATTAGACCATGGACCTAATCATGATGCATCATTTAATGATTTTATGTCATCTTTCTGAGACTCGCCTGCACAGTCAAATCAGTCTTAATTTAACTCTGAGACTGAACAAATTGAACCAAATGGAACCTTACGGGTCCATTTGGTTCAATTTGAACACAGCGGAGCTGTGAACTGAAACCTTTCCGGCTCATGATGAGGCTTGGTGGAACACACACACACAGTTTTTTCCCTCACTTCCTGACAATGTTACGACAATAGGCTACTAGTAACATGCACTGTATAAAGGAGTGCATACTATGTGTGTGCAGCCCATACATTACATGTATGGGGGTCTGGTATAGTATTTTGGCAAATTAGAGCTTTTGGCTAATTAGAGCATACCCATATCTCCACAAACCACTACACATCTGTTCTTAACAAATTGTTATTACAAATCTGTATCTAATGTATTGATATTTGTATTCTAAGGTGCATGTGCATGTACAGTATATACTGTTTGCTTAATGCTCAATGCCTGTACTCTGATTGAGCATGCTGCTGCATGTTATTGCATGTGCATGTCTGTATCTGTGTTATGGTTTTCCTGTACTAATGGGTTTCGTCTCCATATGAATTTTGCTGCTTGGGGTTGAACCGGTGGGGTGGGAGTGGCTGGCTTTGGGAGAGCTCTTGTCGTGTCTGTCTGCATGAATGTACTTGTTGTATTGTTTGTGTATTGTATGTCCTGTTCATTTGTGCAATACGGACCCCCTCGAAAATAAGATGGTGCATCTCAAGGGGTTTATCCTTCTAATAAATAGGTACTATATATCTGATTGCATGCATGTTTGGGTGAATGAGATTCACTGCATTTTATTATAATTATTGTCTCCGCCAGGCCGAAAGGCATGGCGAGAGAGTATGTTTTACCCCCTGTCCGTCCGTCCGTGTGTCTGTGTGTGTGTGTGTGTGTGTGTGTGTGTGTCCGTCCTTCCGTCTGCGACCAGCTAATCTCCGCCACCGTTGGCCCTGTCGCTATGAAACTGCACACACACACTCCCTGGATACCACAGCAGAACCTCTGCCCCACATTTTTCAGATCAGCCTGTCATAGCGCCACCATGAGGCCGACTTTTGCAAAACCCATTTTTTTACATTACTCCTACAGATTTTATCCAAACGTCATGCAAATCGGTACACAGTATCTCTATAGTCATGTGATCAACCCGGATCTGTCCAATTTCCCATATTCCATCCTCATTGCCTATGGTTGGCTTCCAAAGTTTGCAGGATTGGTCCTTTTTGAACAAAATGCCTCAAATCATGAACGCAGCTTGCGATTTCCGTGAAATTTAACAAACACATTCCCACTAGGCCGAGGAAGAAATGCCACCCTTTTTCACATTGGCCTGTTATAGCGCCACCAGCAGGTCTAATTTAGCAAAAAAATTTTGGAACAAAATGCCTCAAATCATGAATGGAGTGTCCGATTGCCGTGAACGACCTAAGAATAAATGGCACCCTTTTCACATTGGCCTATTATAGCACCACCAGGAGGCCACCATAACGTACCTGACCTGGCGGAGACCTGTGCTCCGAGGAGCACTTTTTCTAGTTATGATTGTCTCCGCCAGGCCGAAGGCATGGCGAGACAGTATGTTTTACCCCCTGTCCGTCCGTCCGTCCGTGTGTCCGTCCGTCTGTCACCAGCTAATCTCCGGCACCGTTGGCCCGGTCGCTCCGAAACTGTGCACACACACTCCCTGGATGCCAATTCAGAACCTCTGCCCCAAATCTTTCACATGGGCCTGTTATAGCGCCACCAGGAGGCCGATTTGTGCAAAACCATTTTTTTAATATTATTCCTACAAATTGTATCCAAACGTCATGCAAATCGGTACACAGTATCACTATAGTCATGTGATCAACACGGATAAGTCCGATTTCCCAAATGCCATCCTCATTGCCTAAGGTTGGCTTCCAAACTTTGCAGGATTGGTCCGTTTTGAACAAAAAGCCTCAAAGTATACACACAGCTTGCGATTTCCGTGAAATTTCACACGCTCCCACTAGGCCGAGGAAGAAATGCCACCCTTCTCACATTGGCCTGTTATAGCGCCACCAGCAGGTCTAATTTAGCAAAATACATTTTTGGAACAAAACGCCTCAAATCATGAATGCAGCGTCAATGCAAGAATAAATGGCACGGTTGGCACCCTTTTCACACTGGCCTATTATAGCGCCACCAGGAGGCCAGAATAACGTTCCTGACCTGGCGGAGACCTGTGCTCCGAGGAGCACTTTTTCTAGTTGTTATTATTTTTTATTATAGACTTCTTTACTGGTATATTTGAATGGAGCAGCTACAATGTTTTCCTCCCACTCACACTTGTGGTCAGCTATTCAGACTTTGTCTTTTGCTAATCTGCCTAAGGAATCTATGGTCACGTGTAGCAACTTGGCTCACAGCCTCTGCCTGATGATCAAAAAGCCTCATATCTCAGTGGTTAATATGTTGGATTTCCAGAGCCAGGTTCGATTCCCGGGCGTTACACGTGCATGGTGCACACGCCTTTGATCCCATAGAGATATAGTTTGATGTACTCTGAAACTGAAGCTGTCAGCCTGGCATGCATGCACATCTCGACTTTCCCCCCCTTATGTTGCACTGCAGTAATCTAATCATGCAGCACTTCATGCTTTTCTATCCTGTTCAGAGCACGGGGCTTCCCCGATCCACTTGTGTATTATCACACATACGCCCCCTCACTCTTGTGGTCAGCTATGCAGACCGTGTGTGGTGCCTCTTTGTCTTTTTATACCTCACAGCTTTGAAGTTGAGCACATCACTGCCCCTGTTGGCTTCCTTTTCTCTACTTTGACAAGAAAGAGAGTCTAGAAACAGCATGGCCTCCCTGTCCAATCTTTACTTGTATCAATAGTTAGGAGTTTATGAATAAAGCAACTATCTGTGCACGTTGACAATTAACCACTCTGTATTATATTGACTTATGGAATCATTAAATGATTGACTTGACTGACTTTTGTCAAATTTTGACAAAAGTCAGTAATGTTCACGACCACGCTACAAGACCACCACCACCACCACGTTACAACTAGGGGGAGATGCACTGACCTGGTTCCTGTCAGATTAAAGAGGAACATTGGACAATAAACATTCATGTGCACAGCAACTATAGCATGGAATGTGTTACCTGCAGATCTTAAGAGTAACAGCTCCTATGTTTCTTTTAAATCTTCCCTAAAGGGGCGTTTAAGAGGAAGCAAATTATGGGTCTAGATTTGTTGTGAATTTAAATGCCTCTCTTTGTCAATTTGAACACAGAGGAGCTGTGAACTGAAACCTTGCCGGCTCATGCTGAGGCTCAGTGGAACACACGCACACACAGTTTTTCCCCTCACATCCTGACAATGTTACGACAATAGGCTACTAGTAACATGTTGGGCATGCACTGTATAAAGGAGTGCATACTATGTGAATTAAACCATGTGCAGCCCATACATTACATGTATGAGGGTCTGGTATAGTCTTTTGGCAAATTAGAGCTTTTGGCTAATTAGAGCATACCCACATCTCCACAAACCACTACACATCTGTTCTTAACAAATTGTTATTACAAATCTGTATCTAATGTATTGATATTTATTTTCTAAGGTGCATGTGCATGTACAGTATATACAGTTTGCTTTATGCTCAATGCCTGCACTCTGATTGAGCATGCTGCTGCATGTTACTGCATGTGCATGTCTGTGTTATGGTTTTCCTGTACTAATGGGTTTCGTCTCCATATTAATTTTGCTACATGGGGTTGAACCGGTGGGGTGGGAGTGGCTAGCTTTGGGAGAGCTCTTGTCGTGTCTGTCTGCATGGATGTACTTGTTGTATTGTTTGTGTATTGTATGTCCTGTTCATTTGTGCTATACGGACCCCCTCGAAAATGAGATGGTGCATCTCAAGGGGTTTATCCTTCTAATAAATAGGTACTATATATCTGATTACATGCATGTTTGGGTGAATGAGCTTCACTGAATTTTATTATAATTATTACTCTTATTATTTTTAGACTTCTCCTCCCACTCACACTTGTGGTCAGCTATTCAGACTTTGTCTTTTGCTAATCTGCCTAAGAAATATATGATTGCGTGTAGCAACGTGGCTCACAGCCTCTGCCTGATGATCAAAAAGCTTAATATCTCAGTGGTTAAGATGTTGGATTTCCAGAGCCATGTTCGATTACCGGCCGTTACGCTTGCATGGTGCACACACCTTTGATCCCATAGAGATATAGTTTGATGTACTCTGAAACTGAAGCCGTCAGCCTGGCATGCATGCACAGCTCGACTTTTCCACCCTTATGTTGCACTGCAGTAATCTAATCATAACGCAGCACTTCATGCTTTTCTCTCCTGTTCAGTGCTGAGCACGGGGCTTCCCCAATCCACTTGTGTATTATCACACATACGCCCCCCTCACTCTTGTGGTCAGCTATGCAGACCGTGTGTGGTGCCTCTTTGTCTTTCCGTGCAGATTTTTGAGCACATCACTACCCCGGTTTCTTGGCTTCCTTTTCTATACTTTAACAAGAAAGAGAGTCTAGAAACAGCATGGCCTCCCTGTCCAATCTTTACTTATATCAATAGTTAGGTAAGTAACAAGGTGTGGAGTTTATGAATAAAGAAACTATCTGTGCACGTTGACAATGAACCACTCTGTATTATATTGACTTTTGGAATCATTTGACAAAAGCCAGTATTGTTCATAACCATGCTACAAGGCCACCACCGAGTTACAACTAGGGGGAGATCCACTGACCTGGTTCCTGTCAGATTAAAGAGGAACATTGGACAATATACATTCATGTACACAGCAACTATAGCATGGAATGGGTTACCTGCAGATCTTACCCTAAAGGGGCGTTTAAGAGGAAGCAAAGTATGGGTCTAGATTTGTTCTAAAGTGAATTGAAATGCGTGTTTTTTCCTTTGTCAAGCCTGGTGTTTTATTTCATTTCGTAATAGTTGTAAGGTATTTAAATTGCTTTTGTATTTTGCACTGTCCCCCCCACCCACCTGTTATCCTCAGATATACCCCCTACCCCCTGTGTGGAAGGCACAGCCACACTTTTGCACAAGGACAGTTTTTGTGCAATTGGGTGCGCAGACTAGAGTGCAAATCCACACAAACACACATCACATCATGCATCACTACATCATTTGCACATATCTGTATATGAAAAGACTGCAATGGAAATAAGCCAGTAGATTTTGTATTTATTTTTTAGCATTTTATCCTATTGTGATAAAGGTGTGACAATGTATGTAAATTACATAATTATGTTTATCAATAAAGAGGTCAAAGTCAAACATGCAGACACCATTCAAATAGCATTTTAGCTGAGCAGGATTTCACCCTTCGAAAAAGCATAAACATATCATAAACTTATGTTACAAAGCTGTTTGGATACATCTATAGGTGACAAGGCTCTCTCTCTCTCTCTCTCTCTCTCTCTGAGTTTCCTGTCAGTTTTCTAGACAGTCACAACATACCTGATGTGCAATCATTGTGAACACCCCCACACATATGATTACATTAGGCATCCATTATATTGCAGTTTGTCAGGATATCCTGTTTTATTTACCATTCATCCTGTGGTAAATTATGAAGAGGTGAGGCGTCACAAATAAAGACATACAGTATAAGACAGCAGCTATCGTTCAGTGACGGTCCAGTTCAGACTAAAGCGGATCCCGGCCAGCACCATATCACTGTATCTGTCCTAACAGCTAAACTCAGATATGAATCAAACAATGGTCTTCATTTTGGTCTGCAGCTCAGGTATGACTTTTAATTGTGTGTTTGAATGGGTGAATGTAATGTTAAATGGTGCATTTATATAGTGTCTTTCTACCAATAATAAACTTTATTTATATAGCACTTTTCAAAAACAGGTTTACAAAGTGCTTAACAATACAAATACAATACATACATAGGAAATATAAAGGCAATCCAATGATGGAAAATTTAAAAACAAAGGAACCATACAAAAATAATAAGACCAAAAATAAGAGTGAAAGCAGAGAACTAGCTGACTATTCCTTCTAGCTAAAGGGCCATTCTAAAGTAATGAGTTTTTAAAAGATTTTTAAAAGTGGACACCAAAGTGGCCTGTCTAATTTGCAGGGGGAGTTGGTTCCACAGAAATGGAGCCCTAGCAGCGAATGCCCTGTCACTTTCCGTCACAAGGTTTGTCTGGGGGGGGTCAAGTAAAAGTTTGTGTGCTGATCTAAGATTGCGGGTGGGTTTGTGGGGAGACAGGAGGTCAAAAATATAAATAGGAGCAAGTCCGTTCAGTGCTTTAAAAACAAACAATGTAATTTTAATTCTGAATAAATTCTGAACGCCACTGGTAGCCAGTGCAGTGAAGCAAGAACAGGGGTGATGTGGTCATACATGTATCTCCTGGTTCTTGTAAGAACTCTAGCTGCTGTGTTCTGAATGAGTTGAAGGCGATTGATTGACTTTTTGGGGAGTCCAGAAAAAAGTGAAAGTCCAAGTGGTTTGTGACAAAGGCACGAATAAGGGTTTGTGCATCGCTGAATGAGATAAATGATCTGATTTTTGAAATATTCCTAATTTGGAAGATGGCTGTTTTTGCAATGTTAGAAAAATGCTTAGTGAAGTTTAGGTCTGAGTCAAATAGGACTCCCAGGTTCCTTGCTTCATGGGTGCACTGTAACCCCTGTGTGTGTAATAACTGCGTTACACTGTCTCTACAGGTTTTTGGTCCAAACACAATAATTTCAGTTTTGTCATTGTTTAGCATAAGAAAGTTGTTTGACATCCAGGACTTTATGGCAGAAAGACAGTCAATCAAAGGGGAGACAAGAGAAACCGGAGAAACTGTGTGTCTGATGGGTCTAAGGAAAAATAAATGTGTGTGTCGTGAGCATAAAAATGGAAGGAGACGTTAAAATTGCGAATAACTTGGCCTAAAGGAAGAAGATAAATACAAAATAATAACGGACCAAGGATTGACCCTTGGGGGACGCCACAAGTGACATCTGCGTGGCTAGAGGTCGCATTGCCGACTGAGACCGTAAAGGTTCTGTCACTCAGGTAGGACCTAAACCAGTCCAGTGCAGATCCAGTCACACCCACCCAGTTTTCTAGTCTGTCCAGTAGAATATTGTGGTCAATCGTGTCGAATGCAGCCGAAAGGTCAAGCAACATCAACACAGTTGATCATGATGTCACTTAAAACTTTCAGAAGTGCAGTCTATGTACTATGGTGTGCTCTAAAACCAGACTGAAACATTTCAAAGAGTGAGTTGTCGTTTAAAAAAGTTACAAGTTGAGAATAAAATACTTTCTCTAGTGCTTTGGAGAGAAAGAGTAGTTTCGAAATTGGTCTGAAATTGTTAAAATTGGAGATATCAAGGTTTGATTTTTTTCAACAGGGGTTTTACTACAGCTGACTTGAGGGAAACCTCTTTTAAAAATGTGGTGGGTAGAGCGTCTGCAGGGGTGGAAGAGGGTTTCATGCTGTTAATAATGTTCAAAAGGTCGGGCTTGGAAACTAAATTGAAGGAATGTAAGAATTGAGATACCTCCCTGTGTGGTAAAATGCACAAAGAAGGTACTATTTGGGCTCTAATGTTTGAGACCTTGTCTAAGAAGAAGGCCTGAAAGGCTTCACATTTCTCAGTTTTGGGGTTATGGGGGTTAAAAGCAATTCGATGGGAGAAATATTTTGATCGTTCCTCTTTCATTGTGCTGTTTAATTATTTTAAAGTGTCTTCATGGCATTGTGATTAGAAAGATCTTTAGAAGCTTTCCATTTACGTTCTGCCTGTCTAAATGCCCTTCTTATGGACCGGACTCTGTCATTTACCCATGGAGGTTGTATTGTTGACAAGAGTGAGTGAGGGTTTAGAGAGTTTAAGGGGGGCTACAGTGTCCAGTGATGTAGTGCATCGATGCATGAATTTAGCAGTCAGCTCGTGCTCGTCCACAGAACATGCTGAAACCAGCGGATCAAGCTGCTGAGAGGCCTGATAAATGTTGCAGAAGTTCTCCATGGTCTGTGGAGTAATGGGTCTGAAATAACGGGGGGCTCTAGGGGTGGAGACCGCGGGCACTGAGGGAATCTTAAAAAGGATAGCAGCATGGTCGGAGACAAGCATGTCAATGGTCTGGAGATTTACTGGATTAAAACCGTAGGATATAACTAAATCAAGGGTGTGACCATGATCATGAGTAGGGCCGGGTTGAGTACTGTCAAAAAATGACTGTTTAGCCCAACAACTGCATATTAGACCCTAAGAACCGCTGATTAGAGCCTAGCAACCACTGTTTAGCCTAGCAACCGACTATTAGACCCTAGAAACTGCCTTTTATACCCAAGACACCGCCTATTAGACCCTAGCAACCAATGTTTTACCCTAAAAAAAACGACTTATAACACTGCTCAACACTGTCAACACTATCAAAACTTGTAACTTTTAACTACTAGTAATTTAACACCTTTAAAACCTTTGACACCTTCTGTAAAACTTTCAGCACCTTTTGTAAAACCTTTAACACCTTAAACATCTTTAGAACCTTAAACCTTTAAAACCTTTAAAACCTAAAACCTGTAAAATATTTAAAACTTTAAACCTTTAAAACCTAAAACCTGTAAAACCTTAAACGTTTAAAACCTTTAATACCTTTAAAACCTTTAACCTTTGGCAAGACTTACATTTTGGAGTAGTCTCTGTGTTTGAGTCTGCGCTTGGGTTCAACTTGACTATTCAACGTAACACCTTATGTTACTGTGAATGTTGGAGAGAGAGGAAGTATTTTATGGGGCCCAAAAGCTGAGAAGCATCATGTACTGTAAAAAATACTATGGTGGTTCCCAACCTTTTCTGGATCAGGACCCACTGGAAAATCTTGAAAGCATGGCATACACTTTTAAGTTCATTCTTATCAGTATCACAATGAAAACTTGTCAAGGTTAAAAAAAATGGATTGCATGGATACATGACATGTATTTTACATGTATTTCTATTTTTATAAAAATGTTATTTTATCATTAAAATCTAAATTATTAGTGGGCCCATGTGCAATATTCTCACAGCCCACCAGTGGGCCCTGGCCCACAGTTTGGGGATCGCTGCACTGAACTGCACTAGATTAATGGAGTCTTGTCTTATTCCATAGGGTTTATGCTGGAAACATCATGTGACTCCTGTGGAATTGGAGAAGCAAGAGTGAAAGGAAAATGTGTTGGTAAGACTCCCTGGTCTTAATGCAGATGCACTACAGTGTTGTCTTCTCCTGAGGCCAAATGACCGGTCCAAACAAGTTAGCCTGATGAACTTATACTGCCATGTGGACACAAGTTTGTCTTCACAACCTGTTCATCCTTGTAAAAGCCCACGTCAAAAACCTTGGTGTGCTTTATTTAAGTTTGACAAGCAGTAAATATATAAAAAGAAAATTATCAACGTGTTCCACTACTTGGTTTTAATGTATTTATGTATTTATCTTCCTGACTTTTGTTTCCTTATTTTTATTGTGTCTTTGTGTAAATGTACAAGATGCGAATGAGTGTGAATCCTCTTCTGGTCTCTGTGGAAACCATTCAGTCTGCTTCAACACATATGGAAGCTATTATTGTCAATGTCAGGACGGGTTCAAGAACCTTAGAGGTCAAGGCAACTTTACCACCATCACTGGACAGTGCCAAGGTGATTGTGCGTGCGCGCGCGCGCGTGCGTGCGTGCGTGCGTGCGTGCGTGTGTGTGTGTGTGTGTAGCATTTGAAAAGATTGGTGGTCACCCCATTCCGTCACACTTTGATCACTGTCAACCCCTGATAAGGATATTCACTATTTGTATAAGGGGTATGCACATGTATGATGATCTCTGTTTTCTTTCTCTCTATCTCTTGCAGACATCAATGAATGTGTAGAGGACGAGGAGAGATGTGATCCCAATGCCTACTGTACCAACCTGATTGGTAGCTACACCTGCACCTGTGAGTTCAATACCTAGTGCACTAACCTGAATTGATAACTACACCTGCGAGTTCGAAACCTACTGCAACCTGATTGGTACAATGGTAGCTATACATGCACCTGTCAGTTCAATACATAGCAAAAACTTGAAGGTTGGTGGAGCGCATATCTCCACCAGGACGGGTGTCTCTATACGTTGTTAGTTGTAGACATCAGCTGGCAACTCTGGGAGGAAATAGCATTTTTACGTTAAACGTTTCGCACGCCCCTATAGGCACACATTTCTTGACATCTTGTGTACCTAGGGGTCTGCAATTTATCAGACCAAGCCTTACCCAAGACCCGACACTAAATTAATTGAATCTCTCTCTGATAAGCGCAGCCCACAACTCTCTGATGAGTGCTCACTCACGCTCGCTGATACATTATGAAAACACAACACACGTCACATACCCTACTAAGAGGTAATTGTGTTGCAGTTTTATTATGATGAGCCTCATTCACTTTTTATTTTACGTTGCGAGTGCTGTGTGTCGCATCCACTAACACATAAGTGCCTCGTCAGGCTTCAGAGACGAGAGTTACTAATACAACACAGACCCATTGAACGTTCAATAAGCCTGAGTCTGACCTGAGCCTGATCTACTAATAGAAATGGTCCCTAATCAGCAGATGTCAGGCAAGCCCTTCAGGCCCCGATGGGCTTACCTACCTCTGATTTGGTCCCCCTGTGGGTTTAAGTGAAATTGCTTTAGTCTCTCCATTGTCTAGAGCAGTGGTTCTCAACCTTTTCAGGCCGTGACCCCCCAAAATAATCATATTTGAACTGGGGACCCCGCATTTTGTTTGACTCCGTTCCAATATAAATATTGTGCCTCTTTCTTATGTTATTTGACAATTTGGCCAATGTTTTATTGTATAGTTTGTTGATTCTTTTGATACAGTAATGTTCTTTTTCTTTTCTTTCTTATATTATAAAAAATGTATTAAAAAGGTCTTAAAAGTCCTTAAATTGTCACTTCGCTGTCATTTGGGGACCCCCTCAAACCCGACCCACAAGCTGAGAACCACTAGTCTAGAGGCCCCTCAATATTTCATTCAAATTTGCAGTCAATCGCATAAACCTTTTGGCATTGGCTTTTTTTCTAAAACACAAACATTGGAAGCCAATTATAGCCATTGGCTGCGGAATATCTAACATCTGTATGATGCATATTTATCACGAGTTCAGAGATCATAGATCACGTGCAGCAATGTGTGTGAGTTTCAGACAAAACTATGTAGGAGTAGCAAAATAGTTCTGTTGTGTTTTTGACGCAGATGCCCCAGTGAGTGTGTGGGTGGAGGTCAGCGCACCAGACAGTACAGCAGAGGGCAGCAGTGTGGACTTGACCTGCAACAGTGATGCTGACCCACCGGTAGACAACTACACCTGGTACCAGAGGGTTGGACCTCCTGGTTCCAGCTCCGTGGTCCAGGTAGGATGGGGACAGGTTCTGGTTGTGACCTCTCTGCAGTCCTCCCACACTGGACGGTACTTCTGTCACACCGGGAGCTCGCTGGGAGAAAACAACTCTACCGAGGTGCTGCTGGTGGTCATTACACACGGTGGTAGACAGAGGAACGTAATGGAAGGTATGATTAAGATCTAACACACGCATGGGCAACTGGCGGCCCGGGGGCCACATGCAGCCCCCACCTTCACTTAATGCGGCCCAGAGGTTAATATTGGATTACTGATATATTATGGATTTCAGCTGATACAATTCCAAACATGCAAACATTTAATTACTTCAGTCTATATTAGTAGCTTAATGACTAGTATTAACATTCTATTGTCTTTTTTTATGTCCAACGTATTTGTAATTAAGTTAATAAAGTACATACATAAGCATAACTAAATGCATTTTAAATTAAATACAAATGTAACTTTTAAAGATTCCAATTACAAAAAATAGCACAAAAACAATTCATGTTGATTAATTTCCTCCCCTTGAAAATGAATTTAACTAATTTAATAATCTTGTAATTTTCTTGCAGTTGATGCCGTCATCCTTCGTGTTGTTATTGGAGTCAAGCTGTTGGCAGTGCTGCTGTTTCCTTTGGTTATGTTGTGGGTTTGGTGAGTTCCCTGTCATCATAACTATACACAGAATTACACCTTCAAGTGCAGTTATTCCTCTTTAAAATATTAATTCATGTTTTTAAAGGAAACACGACTCTGGCAAGGGCAAAGAAGTGAGGAAAACTATATTATTTTCATCGATTACTAATTTATACTAATGATTTATGATCATCTAAATGTGATTCATGTTATGTTTCAGGAGGACAAACATCAGAGGAAGTGTTGGTGGTAGACGAGGCTTATCTGCTGACCAGGACAGCAGGGTTGTACAAGAGCAATCCAACGTGTAAAGAAAGACAGAAGCATCAAGACTTTCTTTTACATTTAGAGTAGACCAGCTGTTTATCAATGCTTTGTCTGCTGCCTCAACGCTGAAATACAGCTTGTGAAGACAAGCTAGCTTATTAGTTTAATAGCATGTGATCAGAGTGTATATAAGTAAAGTAAGTTGTCCATGTGTAGTAGGGGTGTAACGGTGCACATGAATTGCGGTCTTGTACATACCTCGGTTTTTCACTCACCGTTCCTAGTAGAAAAAAGACCTACAGTTTGTGTTTGTGGACATTCTGTAACCTGCTCTATTACGATGCAATCTTTGGAAAGTTGATGCATTTTAAATGTGATGTGTTTGAATATGCATTTTGGGTTGTCATTGCACTTGCCTGATAGCTATGTTATAGTACAAAAGGTGTTGTGTATGGAAGCTTCGGTATAGAGGTCTTTAGTGGCGTGAGCAGTTTGGCTGCATGTGAAAGAACACATGATATCTGATCCTCTGCTGGAAACCACAAAGTTTGCAGCAGCATTTGTATGAAATCTCCTGAGCAAGATGAAACATTGTGTGTGGAAAATAAAGCTCTGGACTGTGCAATATATTGTGTGCAGTATTCTTTTTAGTTTTGTAAACTCCAATATAATTCATAATTTCTATAGGCCTATCCACACGAGATCACAGTGTAGGAACACTTGCATATTTTTGTCTGGTTGGATATTCAGCGTCTGACATAAAAATTAGTGTTGGACCAGCATCTTAATAAGTGAAGTGATGTTAGGCCTCCATGCAGGGGACCGCGCACAGGACTAACGGGGCCAGGGGGCCCCTAAGAAAGAGCCTATTAACTTTGCATCTCTTGTCTAAGGGCTTGGACATTCATGTCAATAACTGAAGGAATAGCCAAAACATTCACTGCAGATTTTACAAGAAAGAAACCATCTTTTTTTCCTATGTAAAATATATTACTGTTGATGCTGCTGAGATTTCTACCAACATGTATTGTATTGCATGCATTATATTTATATGACTGATTAATTGAGTACAATGGACCACAATGGAAACAAGCTCCGCAGGGCATTTTGTGTTATCCTTTTAGCATAACCTTAGCATACTGTTAAAAACCTGAAGCTAAAGTATTCAATCATTCATTCAATCAAAAGTAGTTTTTTTTATGCTGCCAGTTAATCTATGACTTTAGAAGAGGCATGCAAAAGGCAAGTGTAAAACGACATTGGAAGCTCTAAAATCCTGTTTAGCCTACAGCAGTGGTTCTCAAACTTTTTCATGTTAAGGACCCCCAAAATGATATGTATTTGGCCGCGGACTCCCAGAAGCAAAGATTAGAGTTACAAAAAAAATATATATATGTTTTCAAAGATTTGCACACATGTTCACGATTTTTCTAAAATAGCAGATCTACAAGCTTATAGCGCAGTGCGCGCGAGATGAGCTTGTGTATCTGCCATTTTTGAATAGCCAAAGTATAAAACATGGATAAAGGGGTTAAAATGATTGTGACGCTTTAACTAATTTTGCTGGGGACCTTCTGGTACCCCCCCCCCACCCCCCCCCCAAAGGACCCCTGGGGGTCCCCGAACCCCACTTTGAGAACCAATGGCCTTACAATATTCATCTGTGCTGTAAAATCTACAGCAATTATGCATACTAGGCTACACAGAATGCCAACACCATATTAACACACCTGCATCTCAACAGGATTTTTAGAGTCTATAGACCAGTGTTTCTCAAACTTTTTTTTAATTCTAGGATCTGAATAACTCTTCAGGGCATACCAATGGAACCATTCATTTGGTTTCATTTGTACGAGTTACAGGCCTGTAAGGGTCCAGAACCCCGCTTTGAGAACCCCTGAGGTACAAACTGCATTCGTGATCAGAAAAAAAGTATTTATAGACCTTGTTGTTCTTTATTCCGTGTATATGCGTGCGTGTATGCATGCATGGAATAAAGACAAGAGTTTTTGCATTGCATTTAAAGTTATGGGAATAAGGTTAAGAGTTTCAGGAAATGAATCCAAGCATGTTGAGAACAACTGTAATTAAACTCTAAGGAGCTGCATAAAAATTCTTGCCCCCCTCAATAAAGAAAAAAAAGGGAAAAAAAGAAAGAATAATGAGCATGAGGAAAAAAAGACTACATGAGGTGTTGCCACCAAGTCAACCAATACATTCACCCTGTCAAAACCAAGAATACGTATACTGTACCCTTTCACAACTCACCACCTAGCATGCGTATACTGTACTCTCTCACAACTCACCACCTAGCATGCGTATACTGTACCCTGTCACAACTCACAACTTCAACAGCAGCAACAACACAACAGACACACTGCAGATTCACATCAGCCTTCAATTCGACAGACACTGAACATGTTCCATTGCCACCCAGTCATTGGGTCCAAACATGCCATCAGTTTGAATCACAACAATAGAACACACTATGACAACAATACATCAGCAGCTTGAATCACATACACAACATACAGCACAATCAGCAGCAACAGAAGCAGCAGCAAAAAAAAAAAAAAGAACAGGTTCCTACCCTGAGATGTCTTCTTCTTGGCTTCATCAAGTGATGCCAGGGTCAAACTTTGGATCAAAGTCATTGTAGACCCCTCCTCTCTCTAGGTCATCCTCGGACGAGCCCTCCAGTAGCTTCCTCCAGTCATCTCCATCCTGCATGAGTAGGTTGGGAGGGACAACGTAGTTTTATTTATACGTTTATTTGGGAGGGACAGCACATATTAATGAACACCACACATACAGTGCAATGTAAATACGCCGGATTTAGCCGGAATGCTAATTTCCATCCGTAGAGCCTGAGTATCAGAAAGAAAGAAAGAAAGAAAGAAAGAAAGAAAGAAAGAAAGAAAGAAAGAAAGATTTTAAGACTTGCTCCAATATCAAGTTAGCATTGATGGTTTAATTTACTGTGAAATATTTGTATCTTATATTCAATCAATTTTCTTTGACCACATGAACCTTAGCGTCCCTATTCTACAGCAAACATTCAGCCAAAATAGCCGATCTTCAAGCTCACAACCTATTTTCGGCAAATAGATTTGGTGTATAAGGAAAAAAAGTTGAATAAACAGCATCAGCTCTCAACTAACAAAGTGATCAAGGAGCAGGGTTCTCAAACATTTTCATGTCAAGAACCCCCCAAACATAAGACTTTTTCCCCCTGTATATTACTTTTCTTTCTTTAAAAAAAATTGTTACTGTACAAGTTTTTGCCATTTCTGAAAATGCATTTCAAGATTTAAAAAAAATAGCCGATCTACAAGCTCACAACGTGTCGCGCTTTTTAGAATAGCTGAAGTATAAAATAGGGTTAAAGTGGTTCAATTGTTCCCCATTTTGTTGGGGAACCCTCTGGAACCCCGTCAAGGACCCCTGGGGGTCCCCTGACCCCACTTTGAGAAGTAGAGGACGTTATCAGCTGTTTCTACTGTATATACTACAACCTGATACAATGTGTCTCCTGTATATACTACAACCTGATACAATGTTTCTACTGTATATACTACAACGTGATACAATGTTTCTACTGTATATACTACAACCTGATACAATGTTTCTACTGTATATACTACAATCTGATACAAGATTTCTACTGTGTATACTGCTACAACCTGTCATAAAAGACACTCTGCTGCCATCTAGTGGACATTGACGTACAGTAGCTCAACAGACCAATCTCATATTAACCAACTGAGGTTTAATTCAAGAACACTGACAACCAAACAAAACATTGTTATACAAATAATATTTACAACAAGGATGCTGACAAAAACATAGTTCACGTGTCATGCTGACAAAACATAGTTCACGTGTCATATTTATGAAGTAGGCCTATAGGCAGTATACTATAGGTACTAGAGCACCTGTAAGCACCTTACTGACCTGTTCATTTATATATTTAAAACAAATACACACATCTGGAGTTTTGCATTTTTCATAGCCTACCAGTACACAAGACTTAACCACAACTGAACACACACACACACACACACACACACACACACACACACACACACACACACACTCTATATGTATATGTGCCTTGCATGTTGCATTACAACCAAACACAAACACAGCACATCGTTTTTTCTTTTATATTATTTCTCACTGTACAATCATAAAAGTGAAATGGCACAAATCAGTTTTATTCCATGGAAACATTCATGATAAACAGCAGCTAACTGTCTTTAGCTTAAATTAGCTACTCACCTGAATATCATTTGGAATGAAAACAACCACCAGTTCCTCATGAAGATAATTAACTTCTCTTCCAACAGGTGAACATGTACTTTTTAGAACCTTAAAGTCCCTGACAACACTGACAACTCTACTGTCCTTCCATGTTGTGTAACGTTACATAATAAGTTGTTAATTTCACCGGTTAAATGAACAAATATGAAGCTGTTTGTATCAAACACTGCAGGTGCGTGTGGGCCAATAGTGTTGCCAGATTCTGCGAGAGAAACAAGCAACCATGTCTATGAAAAGAAGCCCAACATAAGCGACTAGCCAAGTCAGTCAAACTTTATATCGTCTCATGTTGTTTAACTCCTTGCAACAAAACAGTTTAAAGGCCAGCCCAGTCCAGTCCACACCAATGCAACTCCTTGCAACTCGTTGCAAGGAGTTGCATTGAGTTGCATTGGTGTGGCCTGGCCTTTAGAGCTGTGGTTCTGAAACAACTTCATGTCAAGGGCCCCCAATATTTAAAAGTTACTTTACAGAAAAACAAGCCCAAAGTCGCTTATAATAAGCAGACTTGGCAACACTGGAAGCTGCTGCTAGTCTATTATTATGTCTGCTTCTTATTATTATTATTATTATTTTACGGCGGTTGGCATCCACGTCTACTTCTCTATGGACTATCTGACAATAGCACTGTCATATTTTCTGTCCTCATTCATTGTTTTCATATTTTAGTTTTAGTTTTGGAGACTTTAAGTTGCCCTTTAGGGTGTTAAGTAAAGTAGCCTAATACATAACATCAACGAGAAAGACATTGTCTTAATTGAGCAAAGTGTGTTCAATTCTAATCAATTCTAAAGATAATTCAGTAAGTAATATAAGACAATAAACCATAATAAACCTAAAAAGTCTGATTCTAATAATAATGATAATCATATATTGTGAATAAAGTGAGTGACACCCACAGCCACAACACCAGAGGGAGCGCCTCCGATCTGGTACCCCCAAATTTAGAACAAACATAGGAAAGTTCTCATTCTTCTGCTCTGCCACCAAAATGTGGAATGCCCTGACACCATTCTTTCAAGGATGTGTATCACTGGTTTCTTTGAAAACTGGACTGAAAAAACATCTATCAGGAGACCACAAAGGGAGGTAGGTTTTAATTCCCATCAAAATTCACTCACTGCCACCGTTGTTCCTTTTTCTCCTTTGTACATAATGTTATTTGTATTTGTTGATGTGTTAATAGTTGATGTGTTAATAGTATATGCTATGTTGATTAATTTAAATGAGTGGGGCAGTGTGAATTAACACAGGATTGACCCTGGCTGGCAGCATATCAATGGTGCACGTGGGTTACTAGTCAGAAATGTATATTTATATTTTTGTTCATGATTCACTTTGCAGTTCAGTCTTCCACACATTAATAAGACAGAGAACAGTGAACTAAAGTCAGCAGTGGTTAACATAATGCTGTACGTTGTGTGATGTGTGCAACACATTCTAACGGTTCTCACCTTGACTTCCCTTTTTAGTTGTGTGTTGTGCTTTTCAGCACAATTTTGAAAATAGGGCTGATTTTGTCAAAACACTACACACAATTCACACAACCACACACTCAAGTAGCAGATATCATGAATGCGGTAGGATTACGGATGGATAATGAACGTGTGCATGCAGATTAGGGTGACGAAAACGCCCATCCACGCATCTCTATAGTCCAAAATAATGGGGCGAGTGGAAGAGAGGTGAAGAGGAGAGTGCAGACAGGGTGGAACGGATGGAGGAAAGTGTCAGGAGTGATTTTTGACAGAAGGGCACCGGCAAGAGTGAGAGGGAAGATGTAGTAGTAGTAACAGTAGTAAGACGAGCCATGCTGTACGGCTTGAAACCGGTGGCACTGACGAAAAGACAGGAGGCGGAGCTGGAGGTGGCAGAATTGAGGATGCTATGATTCTCACTAGGAGTGACAAGGACATGATCAGAAATGACTACATACATTATAGGATCAGTCCATATTAGAAGGTCTAGGGTGTAAAACAAGAGAGGAAGAGAGGGGTGTGTAAACAATTACAACATACCCCATGAAGCCTTGAATTCAAGGAGATGTTTTAGTTTTTTTCACCTTCCTAAGCCAATAATTTGATGACCGGCTGAGTCTTCGGTAGGAGACTCAAATGCAGGTCAATTGAATGTCCTACCGGAGAGTCCACCGGTCATCAAATGATTGGCTTAGGAATACGACAAAAACTAAAATCTCCATGAAATCAAGGCTTCATGAGGTGTGTAATTGATAGAAAATAAGTACATTTTGAGGTGAACTACTCCTTTAAGGACCTGGGGGCCCGTTTCAAGGTAGGATTGTTTGGGAAACAAACCTACTATTTGTTTCCCAAACAGTGGGTCGGGACCCATGTTTGGGTCGCGGACTCATTTGTATGGGTCGCAAGTAAATATTCCCTTTTTTGTGTCTTCCATAAAATATTTTAAAATATGTTTAAATATTATATATTTTTAAATTAAAGCTAAAAGGTTTGGGAACCACTGCTCTACATAATCCCTGCACACCCATTACTGTGTGTCCAAAAACAGCTCAAACACCATCGTCCAGTTTGCTGATGACCCGGCAGTGGTGGTTCAAATTCTGTCGTCGCAGGTCAGAGCTTCCCGAACAGCGACAAGACCAAGGAACTGATCGTAATCTTAATTCTATAATGTGTGAAGAAGCAACACGTTCTGGTGGTTCACACCTAGACTTCCCTTTCTAGTTTCGTCATTTTCTGTTTTGTTGGTTGATGTCAATAACCTTGTACTGTACACCATGTTGTCTATAACACACTGTTAAGAGTGAACCAAAAATGATGTGCATGTGTGTGTGTGTGTGTGTGTGTGTGTGTGTGTGTGTGTGTGTGTGTGTGTGTGTGTGTGTGTGTGTGTGTGTGTGTGTGTGTGTGTGTGTGTGTGTGTGTGTGTGTGTGTGTGTGCGTGATGTCAGCTTACCGCTTCCAGTCCATCATTAACAAAATAAACCACTCCCTGATGAATACATAATGAGTAGAGCAGACATGTCAAAACTATATATATAAGACAGACAGTAAGTGTTGTTCAGTGAAGGAACAGTTCAGACTAAGTGGATCTGAGCATCATATCACTGTATCTGTATTGACAGCTACAGACAGATATGAATCAAGTGACCTTTGTGCTCCTTCTGCTCTGGACCTCAGGTAAAGTACGACTCTGTTTTAAGGATCCTTGTTGGACGATGTGAAAGATATTACAATTACAATTTAGGCATTCATGTGGTTACCTTGCTTATTGTAAGTTACTTACAATCAGCAAGGCAAAGAGAAGTGGTTGAAAGTAATTGAGAATTGAGAAAGTACTACTCTTAATACGCTCAATTTTGTTTTTGATAAGTACAGTTTGGAGGAACTTGTACTTCAGCATTTCCATTTTCCGTATATTGAGACTGTGTTGACTTTATACTATCAACTGCAACACATTTCAAAGGCAAATTTGATGACAAGGACGTACGTATGATAGCTTTTCATGAATCAAAGTAGTAAATTGTTAAGTAGTGAAACAGTTTTTTATTTTATTTTATTCAATATCCACCCCAGGGCTTTGTAGTTTTATAATTTTGTTTATAAGCATTGTGAGGTTGAGATAATTAGTAATAATTCAAATAATATATAATTAACATTAGTCTGTGTTTGAGGTTCATTCGTTGTAGTTCGGTTATCATCCTGGCTGCGATGAGCATCAATGTTACCATTAGACAATGGTGGAAAGTATTTTAGCTTTTAACGCATTAAACAATTCGTCAAATTTGATGTAAATGTTTTAGCCTCGGGAGTGACAGAGTGTAAGCTTCACAACATCAAATGACATCATTTGGTCCAGAATACGATGAAGTCATTTTTAGTTTTATCGCCCAGTTTTAACTGGAACTCTGCATCTTTTCAACAGGCACAACTCTGGCATCAGCAGTCTATGTGCATTCCCCTGAAGATGTGACTACTGACCACAATGATACCACAGGCAGATGTGAGTACATCAGCCAAAAACTGCACTCAAGCGTTTGATCATTTATATGCTTTTTATGTCATTTTCTTTTTATAATCTAAAATATAAATTTATAAATGCTTGTCCAATAGAAATTAGCAGATTATAAAATAGCCATGTATTCAAATATGGCTTAAACAATATCACCTTAAATAAAACAATACACAATACAATCTTAACAAAATAACACAAATAAAGGTACATGTAAAGCAGTAAAAGTACAGCATTTAGCTATTTTCACTAATTTTGTATGACTGAAAGAATAAAATAGGGCTTAAGTGGTGTTAATGCTCCGTAATATTGTAATTTGTTTACCAAATATGTGTTCAATCAGGCTGCAGCATACAGTATACATCACACACTATACATTAGGTTGAATCGATTTCAAACAGCAGTAATTTGAGTTTTTATTTTATTTTAATGCATGTACCTACAACATACATGTGTGGGTGTGTATGTGTGGGTGTGTATGTTCTTCAGACTGTGGTGTTCCTGCCATCAAACCAAAAGTCCCTAGATGTCCCCGTGATGGATTTGGTATCGTCAACGGCGAGGAGGCTGTACCTCACTCCTGGCCCTGGCAGGTGTCCTTTCAGGTACATATACAACACTTTGTTTATATTCATCATTTAATTCACTATTAACTCATTCAGCGAAAACAGCGATTTTACTGTACCTTTGAAAAATCATGGAATATTCTCTGTGAGAGAAAATTCATTCCAAAGCTACTGTATGGCCATTTGAATGTGGCTTGTTTTTTGAAAAACACTTCGAAAACAGAAATCAGAGAAAATGTTACTTTTGTAAATCCTACGTTTAATAATTTATTGAAACGCAATGAGATGAATGTGGAATGGGATGAGGAACCCAAGGTAGGGCGAGACTTGGTAGTAGTCTCAGGAGCTACGGCCATCATTGCACTCGTCACGGTTCCCCTGGATTCCTAGTAAAATAGAGACAGAAGGAAGAAGAGCGAGAATCGAGGTGGAAGGAGAAGGTTGGCGCGGAGGAGGATGTGAAGCAGATCTAAGAAGTTAATTGAGCCATCGCAGGTGTATTTATACTGTGGTGATTGCAACAAGGATTGGCTGTGGTGAGTGGAGACGCACTGTGATTGGCCAGTAGTCACTTTTGTGGCAGTTGGGGCAAACGCAGTCCCCACCAACATCATTTACGATTCTGTGCCTATCGGTACATAAGTCGGACGGCGCTTAGTCGACTAGCAGACCATCGGCCGGTCGTCGCGGGCACTCGCACCTGGAGGCGCTCGGGCGCGACTCCTCGGCGTCAAGGTCTGCTGAGTCGGCGCTTCTCCGCCATGGTCCAAAACTATACTTTATCGGCGAAAAAAAGTAGTCCGCGGATGTTTGAAAAAGTATTGTCCCAAGAGGGAGTCGAACTCAGCTTCCCATTAGCAGTGGCTTGGGAGTCTAATGATTGGTGAGGTGCACCACTATGGCCAATACTTGGATCAGGTATTTGGGCTGAATTAAAATGTGATGTCCTAACTTTTCTAATGTAGAAGACAGAAGTCCCCGCCCGCGCGCCCGCCCAATAGGGGAAGCCCGCCCCCTTGCTTCAACAGTATGGGAATAGGCAGTTTGCGTCATAGATATATATAAAGGCTAGATGACTCACCCGCGCTGCTGGCCAATGGAGTACGACTTAATGTTATTTTAAAAAAAAAAACATGATTATAATTATAAGTATGCAGTATCATAACTACATCTTTGGTGTTTACAACACACCAAACCGTTTGAAAATCGGATGAAAATTGAGCACGCTATGGTTATTTCAAAGTATATGTGTCACAGTACGTTTGGAGAACCAGTACGATTGAAGACAGAGCGCTCGTTTTTAGGCACGGGGCTTCGGGGCGATGCGGGGCTTTTCGAGACAGGGTTTATTAGCGAGGCTCGCGAGGAGGAGGAGCTGCTCCTCCTTCTCCTTCTCCTCCTCCGTGTGTGTGTGTGTGTGTGTGTGTGTGTGTGTGTGTGTGTGTGTGTGTGTGTGTGTGTGTGTGTGTGTGTGTGTGTGTGTGTGTGTGTCAGGGAGAAACTAAAACAAAAGCCAGCAGAACACAATAAAAGTATCTTAACAGTCCACCTGATTCGAATGCTATCTGCATTGAATGGGGAAATAGGCGAGTTTATTAGACCTTTGAATGGGCGAAATAGGCGACCTACTTACCTACCCACGATTTATCAGACCATTCATTGGGTGTTATCAAGACATACTAACCTACCAACTGACATGACTTAATAGTTCAGTTTAGGTTTCGCTTTTGGTTTTGGACCCTGACGGAGGCGCGCAGTCACAGGCGAACTGTCACCCCGTGAAGGACCACAGAGGGAGCTAAGGCGACCGAGTTGCCGTCCTGAACGGTGTGACGTTCGCCTGTGCCTACTCAGCGCCGTTTGAGTTATGTACCGATAGGCACAGAATCGTAAATATTGTTGTGCGGACTGCTCCGCCTCCAAGTAGGTCAGTAGCTCCTGAATGAATGGTCTGATAAATCGCGGGTAGGTAGTAGCCTATTTCGCCCATTGAAAGGTCTAATAAACTCGCCTATTTCCCCATTCAATGCATTGATAGCACTCGAAGCCGGTCACACACGCGCGCACGTGTGTGTGTGGTCGCGGCAATATATGCTTGTGCACAAGCCTGGCTTGTGGCTCCCTCTAGTGTTGCTTCTACAGAATTGCTGGGTGGGTGGTAAAAACGAGCGAGCCTTCTTCAATCGTACTGGTTCTCCAATCATACTGTAACATATGCACCAATGACATAATGTTATGAATGACCGTCGCAAGATGGCCGCGGTTGAGCTACGCTTGCGACGCCCCCCTTGAGCCATCTAGCCTTTATATATATCTATGGTTTGCGTGGTAGATAGGGAAGTGATTGAGAACAGGAAGTGGCCGTTATAAGCAGTGGGTTAACTGAACTTGCGTTGAACAAAACTTTATTTATCCACACATGTCACTGACAGACTGGACAGTGCATTCATTCCATGTATGTTTTCTTTACTATGACATAATTGAAAAAAAACTGGACCTGGACGTGCGTGCGTGCGTGCGTGCGTGCGTGCGTGCGTGCGTGCGTGCGTGCGTGCGTGCGTGCGTGCGTGCGTGCGTGCGTGCGTGCGTGCGTGCGTGCGTGCGTGCGTGCGTACATGGGGGTGGGTGGGAGTCGGTGGAGAGAAGGTGAGAGGGAAGGTGTTTCCCATTTCATAATAGCTGCATTACTGAGGAACAGAAAGTTAAATAAATCCTACAATTTCTAATGAAACCAATGTGAATTCAGGAAAACAGCGGCTGGCATTTCTGTGGTGGATCACTGATCAACAAGAACTGGGTTGTGACTGCTGCCCACTGCAAGGTCGACAGGTACAGACAATGTCTCCTTCTGAATATTTATATATATATAAACCCACTTTGAATTCAGCAACTCACTTTTATTTCTAACAATTTTCAGTAACTCTCACCGTCTGATCCTGGGCCTGCACCACCGCAAAAACACAAACAATGTCCAGAACATGAGGATTGGAAAGGTAGGTGCTCTGTGTTATAAGATCTGATAGGGACACGTGATTATTTGATTTTTTTATAAGATCTGATAGGGACATTTGATTGTTTTATAATATCTGATAGGGACACAACATTATTTAATGCAAGGGATAATCAATGGGGACCGGGTCATTATTGAGAAATAAATTATTGAGACAGTGTGATAAGACCCTGACTAATCATAGTCAGATAGTGGAGCTGTCTAATAACCCTGAAGGGGTTTATTTCTAAATAATGACCTGCTCCCCATTGATTATCCCACTTATTACATGGCTACTTAATCAAGAAATTAATAAATGGACCCAAAAGTATTTCATACATTTTTGCCAGGTACGTCCAGTGCAACGCGTCGCCTCGGAAAACAACGGAAAGTGTTGATAAAATAGAATCTGTGTAACAATCTGAGTTAAGAGGTGTAGGACCCAAGCGCAGGACAAAGGCAGAGGAAAAGGCAACAAGGACCTCAATGGAAATAAGCCATTTGGGCTTTTTGCAGCTTTTAGCAGCTTTTGTATAAATCTGTAGTTTTTTGCAAACTGTTAATTAAGTATTCAATCAATCAATCAATCAATATTCGGTTACTATTTCTCGCTTCAAATGTTTTCAAAAACATTCTTGAGAGCAATGATTAGCTGCGTTGTGTGTTTGTTTACATGGCTGCCATGTTGGATACGGCAAAAATCAAGCAACTCAGATTGATATGAGCCAGGTGCTCTGAGTCTGTGATTAGACAGCGGTCTGTTATTGAGTTCACCGGTCATTATTCAGAAACAACACACCATTGAATTCAGATTGACCAATCAGAATCAAGCATTCAACCGAGCCGTGTAAAGTTTTATAAGATTTGATAGGGACACAACATTATGTTGTTACATTTTATTAGGGTCCTCTCCATTAACCTGCTCATCATTTTGGCATTCTCTGTTTAATTCTTGGGCATTCTTTATGTTCCTGGCTCCAGATTGTAAAACATGGTTGAAGCCAGACATTCAATCAACAAGCAGCAGCAACAACTAGTTGTTTTGCACATCTTCCCTAACAGCTAAGACATGTGTAATTTCCCTGATAGGTCTTCAATCACCCTGACTACAACACTGAAACTCTTGACTATGACATCGCACTGATCAAGCTGCAAAGCCCTGCCCAGATGAACAAGCATGTGTCCCCCGTGTGTGTGGCTGAGTCTTGTGACATCTTCTATGCTGGCATGAAGTGTGTGGCCACTGGGTGGGGCCGGACCCGCTACGAACGTAAGTGAATGACAGGAAACACACTTTCCTTCCATCAACCACAGTGACTGGACTGCTTTACCAGTTAGTTTAATGATTTAGCATAGAGTAGCATGTAACCTACAAGTGGCAAGTACTGTAGGTTACAGTAGAGTAAACTAATAGAGCATATTCACTTTCAAATGTTAGAGTCGGTTTGAAACTTCTTGTCCAGAATACAGCTGTAAAAACGGCAAAGCTTCAAGATGATTTAAACCATTTTGACCATTTATAAAAACTTCTAAATCCTAACCTAAGTTGTACAAAATAAATAATAATCAATAATATAGCTTATTATATCTATACTGTAGCAAAAACTAGAATGACACAGATGCTTTGCCAGATTGAAAGTATAACAACATATAGGCTTTCCAGGTCTAAATTAGTTAACAAATGTCTTTTCTTCTCAAAAAGGATAACATTAAGGTTATTACTCTACTACTATACTACTATTTAACAACAAAATGTGTCTTTCAGCTCCTGAGAGACCTCTCAAGCTCCAGCAAGGTTGTCTGCCCCTCATCGGCTACGATCAGTGCAAGAGCTACTGGGGTTTCCTCACCAGTCGGATGATCTGTGCTGGAGC
This sequence comes from Gymnoscopelus braueri, assembly GCF_963280865.1. NCBI lineage: Eukaryota > Metazoa > Chordata > Actinopteri > Myctophiformes > Myctophidae > Gymnoscopelus > Gymnoscopelus braueri. Next base: position 9,665,378 of record NC_137611.1, read on the forward strand.
TACTCGATCTGGAACCTGCCAAGTGAGTGACATAACCCTAACCCTAACACAGACGTCAATGAAAAAAAAAAAAACAAGAGGAAAACATCAAGATGCTATAGAGCTCAACATCAAGATGCGGGAAGTAAAAACTCCCATTCATTTTCTGCAGATGATTTTATTACTGGCTATCATGTCGTAACAATCCAAGGCAGACTTCCAAAGACGAGCGACTATTAATATTTATAATAATAATACTACAACAACAACAACAACAACAATTATTTAGACATGAAACACATTAAAAACACAAGTGCCTGTTGTTTCAGGGTGACTCTGGTGGTCCCCTGGTGTGTGAGAAGGAGCCTGGAGTCTGGACCCTGGTTGGTGTGACCTCCTGGGTCAAGCCAGGCTGCATCACCACTGCACCTACTGGGTTCGCCCGCATCACTGCGCTGCGTCCCTGGATGGACCAGACCATGGCTGACAACTAAACTGGAAACTGCTGTTACTCTAGCTGTCATCTACATCAGTGATTCTGTACCTTTTATGAGCTTTGGACCACTAGCATAATTCAAACAAGTGTGCGACAATGGCATCAAGCCAACAATTTCATTTCTTCTTTTTTTACCCACAAATTATGCCTATTCCCTCAAAATGTACTTAATATGCTAACGTAATATTATTTTAACTAATTTTTGAAACATTTAACAAAAGGTACAAAACATTTTTAAAACATTTGAAACAAATGATGCCATTGACCACTAGTGGTCCGTGGACAACTGATTGAGAAACAGTGATCTACATAATCAATAATACAATCATTGCAAATGCTTGTATGTGTCCTTGAGGTGCACATTGTTTGCAGTGATAAATGCTTATTGCTTAACTATTTTTTTCTTTTTTGTAACCCTTTTTTCACCCGGTGCCAATTTTCTAAGTGATCCTGGTCGCTACACTCCCCCCACCAGCCTAGGGAGCCCAGGGCCGAGCTCATGCCTCCTTCAATGCATGAGAGCCAACTGACCTTCTTGTCACCTGACAGGGGGGAGTTCCCCTGGTAGGACGTAGCGCGTGGAAGGAACACGTTATTCCAACCAGTTCCTTTCCCCTCCATCAGGCGCCCCGGCTGTCATGGGGGAGGCGGTATAGCGACCAGGATTACTACATGTTTTTGTGAGGGTATTAACTACCCTAGGAGACACGGGGAGAACATGCAAACTCCACACAGAGTTTGCATGTTTGCATTGCTTAACTCTTTAACTGCCAGAGTATACACATTAATAAACTCACCCACTGCCAGCGTTTTTGTGTTATTTAACCTTTTTAACTGGTCACAGAAAATGTAGATCCATAATAATCTATCGTCGGACTGTGTGTACACACAAACAGGATCTGTGGTAGACCCCCAGAGGAAAAAAAATCACCCGCGAGGTAACTTTCCATGTCGCAGGCACACTGAAAACAGCATATACCGTCAAAAATGCACATCTTCTTTCCCACCTCTCCAACTGGCCACAGAACATTTATATACATTATGATCGCTTGTCAGACCGTTGGTAAACACAAAGGGGATCACTGTTCGTTGTCTAGAGAATTAATTACTTAACCGGAGCTGTCCATTCATTTGTTTTATACCATGTTGAAAATAGGATGTCTCGCGTATACAGTGGAAAAAAAGTCAACCCAATATATAAGCATTTCCAAGAAACCATTAATACAGGGAGTGGACGGAGACGGAAATCTTCGGATGATGTTATTTCCGGATCTGGTGGAGTGAAAAGTTAACCTGATCACTCGGGTGATACAGAACAATCAATCTATCGTAACTTTGATTTCAGCGTACGGTCCGCTCAAATCTCACGTTTGGTTTCAGGTTGTGTAGACTTAGGCTACACCTGTTTGTTCCATCGTAGATGGAGAGAAAGAAACGTGCTGCATTGTGTGGCAATCTGACAGGCATTCAAACATTATGCAGCAGACAATATTATATAGGAGATTTGTCGCTCCGAAGGTACTGTAGGTCAAAGCCAAATAAGATCATTGTACATTCATGCTTCCCAATACTACTTTATAGGATAAGAACTGCAATTTCAGTTACAGCCGTTTCAAAGTCATGAACAGTGCCCTGTTTTTCAGATATTTAGGTTTACAATAATATGAATTAATCATCAAGGGAGGAGAAAATAAATGTCAGCAGTTGTTGTGGACGTGTTTTTGCTCAGCTTTTATAAATAAAGCGAGAAGCTTCTGGAACATAAGCTGACCACAATGTCAGCATACAAATAGAGTCACTTTGGTCCCTTCTATGTACACAGAAGTGTTAAAACCACACTGCTCAAGTAAAGCGCCCGCCTTTGACACATACATCATGTCAACATGTTTACAGCAAACAGCTAACTTTCCAACCACAAATGCAATTTACAATTTATCTCTTAATCCAGAGTGATTTACAGTAAGCAAGGTAAACACGAGGTAATACATCAAATACATAGAAATAGTAATCTGGGAACCAATAACCTATCATCAAACATTATAATATCCAAAAATAAATAATATGTACATTGAAACTGAATGCATGTGTTGATGTTACTGATATCTAGCCTACTTAATAGAGAAATTTGAGTCACAATGATATGAGGACTGCAAATGTTTCAGAAAACTCACATGAGCTGAGAAGAGACAAAAAAAGTAGTTCATTTTGATTAGTTCACAGTTTTACTGTAATATTATATCAAATAGATGTTTTTTCAATTCAATTCTGTATTTCAATTGAGTACTAATTTGCCACACTTTTTAGACACCAGCGTCTTGTCACAGTCTTATAATTATATATAGTTTGCAGGTGTTAACTTGCTAAAGATGAGAAGCGCACAGCCTCTTTGTGACAAATACATGGCCCTCTGGACAAAAATAAAATGATTGTGCTTCCTCTTTCCAACGCACTGCATTTGAGGGAAATTAACAAGTTCAGACAAAGATATCAGCAAGCCCTACAGAACAAACTGAAAGTTGCTGGCCAAAATCAAACAACACAATATTAAATGCTTTCAATAATGATTAACTTGCTATGTGCCTGTGCTATTGATATGTTATAAACCGTTGCTGTCAGGCAGAAACTCTCATGTACAGCACGCTTGCACCTTAATGTTTATATCATGAGCAGTATATGCCAGCTGCTATGCACCTTGAGTCTAAACCTCATGTACAAACTGTAGGATGGATATGCTATGAGTAAATATGTAGATGTTTTTTTTTTTCATTCTTTCTTTTTCCCCTGCCCCCCTCTGTTCTTTCTCTTTCTGAAAACAAACAGTGATTATCAAGTAATACAGTACTTGACCTTATAAGTCAAGTTTGTGTGTTTGTGAGTGTGTGCGTGCGTGTGCGTGTGCGCGTGTGTGTGCGTGTGTGTGTGTGTGTGTGTGTGTGTGTGTAAATTATTATTTTAGGTCAAATAATCGTCCACTTTCTTGAGAGAGAGCACATGTGTTGGTTTGTGTGTTCTCATCCCTTATGTTGTTTTTGATGTGCGCACATCCTGTCCTGATGATGAGCATGTATGGGACTGTTGTTTTGCCACTGTGACTTGCGTGCACACTTTTATTGACAGTAGGCATCATTTCCAACCGGGCTTCACTGCATTCTGCAGACTGTGACCTCCACCATGGCATCAACCCAACCAAACCCTAACACCAGCGCTGTAATGAGAGAGAGAGAGAAATAAAACTCACTCTGTCCAAAGTCCTGAATCCCATGAGCCCCGCAGGTTAATCATTAATCATTGTGAAATAGTGTCGTGCTGCTGGGTGTAGAGGAGTGGGTAAGGAGGTGCACGACAATGTTTATCCAGGTTAGTAGACTTTACTGGGAATACACAGTTCTTTACAATTATGCTGGTCAGGTCAGGATGGTGATAAACGTGTCCCAAACTTAACTAACACTGCTCGCTGTTTACAGGTGAGTATTTGATCACTTGGGTCCTCTAGTTCTGGCACAGAACGGGAGACGCTCCATCCGTGCTGTTGAACCTTGAGAAACCCTATTAACACTGAACAAGGAAACGCTGACGTCTCTTATCAAACTAGCACAGCACACAGGTACAGCCAATGACAGCGTGACAATAAAATGCACATCCAATCACTATCAGTATCCCAAATCTATAGGTAACTGTTTCCCATGTTACACACCTTCACAGATACTGGTGCCACAGGGCTGTACTGCTCATGTGCCCATCACAACAATAGGTACAGGTAAAAGGTACAGGTACATGACTCATACGTCATGTCCTAGTATGAGCAAATAAAACTCGGATGTGCCTCAAACAATATGATTAAAGGTAGAATTGTGGAAAGTTTTGAATATTTGGCGGTCCTGTTTTCATTCTCCACGAGATCGGTGGTCCAATGACCTGCACTACAATACTTCACCATATGTTGCGCTATGACCAAATAAACCCATAAAATGTAACAATGTGTGCGTTCCGTAATGCAATTCCAAATGGTGAAAGCTGTGTTGTTTCACCAGGTAAAGGAATGGCGGACTGGAATACCCGTATGTGTCTCAAAGATGTGTTGACTTTGGTGGGAGGCATGTGATGCTTTTTGCCTCACAGAGAGAGAGAGAGACGCACAGAGAGAGAGACGCATAGAGAGAGAGACACACAGAGAGAGAGACTCACAGAGAGAGAGAGACTCACAGAGAGAGAGAGAGAGAGAGAGAGAGAGAGAGAGAGAGAGAGAGAGAGACGTTAAGAGAGAGAGACGCACAGAGAGAGAGACAGAGACAGAGAGAGACGCACAGAGAGAGAGAGAGAGAGAGAGAGAGAGACGCTAAGAGAGAGAGACGCACAGAGAGAGAGACGCACAGAGAGAGAGACAGAGACAGAGAGAGACGCACAGAGAGAGAGAGAGAGAGAGAGAGAGAGACGCTAAGAGAGAGAGACGCACAGAGAGAGAGACGCACAGAGAGAGAGACGCACAGAGAGAGAGAGAGAGAGACAGAGAGAGAGACGCACAGAGAGAGAGAGAGAGAGAGAGAGATTACACTGTATAAACAGTATTATCAGGAACAAAGTTCGCACAGAAGTGGGAATGACATTGGACAGTCAGGAGTGGAAGGTTTTATCGCGCTCCATTTTGACACAACGGTGGAAAACAGAGGGACCAGCTTAATGTACAGTAAGTGTTTTTATCAATAATAATATCCCACATCCTGCTAGTCTGGTGTTCTAAAATGAATGTTGGTGGTGATATGTGTCTTTGTGTATCACTTCAGGTCAACCCTCTCCTCGGGGACTTCCCAGTTTTAGTGGAGCATAACGTCCAGTTCAGATAAAGGCTGTGTGTGGTTCACCAGGTACGGCACCTACACACACATACACGCGCACTCATGCGCGCACACACACACACACACACACACACACACACACACACACACACACACACACACACACACACACACACACACACACGCATGCACGCGCAAACACACACGCGTGCACACACACACACACACACACACACACACACACACACACACACACACACACACACTCTCTTACATAATCCTCCATAAATAATATGCATATAGATAATAAAAAAAACTGCCTTGTTGACTTAGTTTTTGTAAGATTTTTACTTGAAAAAATACCTTTACAAATACCGTAACAAATTAACAGAACAGTAGTGGCAGACGTTCTGAGCTTCGGACAGGAGACATTTTCCATGAACAGAAAAAGAACAATAACTAGAATCTGTACGAGGTTTACAATAACGGTCAGGTACAACGTTGTTCAGACTCCATTGTTGACATGGAGAAGGACCAAGCATAAAGGTTAATGATTGACTGACTGTTCAAAATGGCAACATCTTTATAGCCCAGCTAGTTGTATGTATCGCTGTGTCAGCGTATATATAATATAGATATAGATAGATGTATTCATTTTAATTGTAAAAGTGTTGGATTGTGTTGTTAAATGGTGCATTTATATAGCGCCTTTAATCAAGGTGCTTTACAATGTGCATTACATTCACCCATTCACACAAATGCATCCCCCGACGGCGGAGGACACCATGCAAGGCACCAACCTGCTCATCAGGAGCAGATAGGGGTAACTTGAACTTAACCTGTATCATGTATCTTAACCTTCTAAAGATGCATTATCTTGCATTATGCATATACTTCAATTTAGCTGATAGTGATTTTGTCCTCACCTCAATACAAACACTGCATCTAAAAACCCTTATCTACAAAATCTATAAATAATTATTAGAACTTTTAGAACATTATCATCATCATCATCATTATTATTATTGTTATTGTTATCCTGCACACTGCTCTTGCAGTCAAGCTAATAATTTCATTGGGTCAATAAGAAATACATCGCACACCAATTTGTTTTTATTTTAAAATGTTGTATTGGAAGTCATTTGAACTTTTGCATAAACAACTATCCTGGTTTAAGCCATGACATTGTCACATTCGGTGCCTATGATGATTTTACCATTTCACATGAGGTCTTACAGTATCTAACACTATGGGGAGTGACCGGTCTATGGATGAACCTCCTTACTTCTGTGATGAACCCTTATCTACAGAATGTATAAATGATTATGAGAACTTGCACATCCAATACCTCTTTTATTATTATTATTATTATTATTATTATTACCCTTATTATTATTATTATTATTATCCTGCACACTGCTCTTGCAGTCCAGCTAATAATGTCATTGGGTCATTTAGAAAAAAAGGAAAGAAGGAAGAAAGAAAAGTTGTATGGCAGCAGATATGGTAACAGATGAATACACAAGCTGCAGTAATAGAATAAAATACCAGAACTATTAAAAATGCTTCCTTCCCCCATACGTCACAAATTACTACAAATACCTATTTTGTAGGTGTGTTTGTTCTGTCCCATATGCATTCATTCATGTTATTACATGGCTTGGTTGAATGGTACAATGTCCAGCTATTCACCCTCCGTCTCATTGGTGTGCTGTGGAGAGTTCATAAACCTGCCTACCAATAGATGGGGATTCCAAGCTAATATAAACTACAACATTCCTTAGTTCATCTTCAACTTTATCTTCATAGTTTGTTTTTGATTTCTTAATCATGCACTTTATTTCCTTCTCTAGATCACTCACTTTTTGCAAAGATGAGTCTGTCTGGGGGGAGTGAGGAGGAGGGACCTGGTAAACACGACATCTGGAGAGGAGTGTCTTCAACATCCAGCTGTGGGTCTATGGGGAGTGACCGGTCTATGGATGAACCTCCTTACTTCTGTATGGAACCTGGACCTTCACACACAAAGTATGTGAATCCTCCTATACAATAGGCCTACACATACAATACGTACAATATACAATAGGAATATTTTTTACATTACAGACATCTCTATGTTGTATAGATGAAGTACAGTAATTGCAAAGTTTTGTCTTGATGACTGCATTTTTTAATACTAGTTTGAAATCTGACATTTTCTGCAAAATAATGAAGAGATGGACTACAATACCCACAATTCCTCAACACTCTGTTTAGCTGTTTCCTGTTTTGTTATTTGCATGGGCTTCTTTCACAAATTCAATTTGGGGGTGAAGTAGCACAGGAGTTACTCCAGTGTGTATCTGAATCAGAAGGTCCCCTGTTTGAACCTTGGCTTGGATCCAGGCATGATTTAAATTGCCACACACAAATCATTACTTTACATCAATGCATGTGAACTTTTTTAAAGACAACATGAAATAGCATTTTGAGACGGGGGATATGAGCACCCAAAGTATGGGCAGTTTGGGACAGTATATGAGGGACTGGAGAGTGACTTTGTACTTGGTACCTGCAACACTTCCAACACACACGCACACGTGCGTCCCGTTGCCGCGTCGTGGAGCCACAGCTAGAGAACACACACACCCGCTCATAAACAGTTCCAACACACACACGCGTGTGCGTCGCGAACACACACACGTGCGCGTGCGTGCCCGAAGCTGTCCCCCGTCACGAACACACACACACATACACACACAAGCGCGCGCGCCCCGTCGCAAACACACACACGCGAGGCCAGAGCCGTCCCCCGTCGCGAACACACACACACGGCACCCAGCTGTGGGTCTATGGGGAGTGACCGGTCTAAAGATTAACCTCCTGACTTCTGTAATGAACCTGGACCTTCACACACAAAGTATGTGAATCCTCCTATACAATACACATAATGTATACAATATACATACGTGAATAAGCATGCCAGTGCCAACTCAGTTATTGTATTGTGTGGATTGGAGACATACTGTATGATTTCAAATGCGATTTCATTTTAAGACATTTTCTTGCCTTCTTTTTTTATGGTGTACCTTGATCTTTTTATGGTATGCCCTTGGTGTGTTTTGTGGTGTTGTTTTGTGGCATGTGAATGCTTTCAGATAACACCACAAAACATTGTATGCTTATCAGCATAAATAAACAGAGGCTTGACCTCCATTATTGACCTGTGACAAACACATGGCATTGCTAATTTGATATTTAGGCAATACCTATTTTTTTTCCTCAAACTTCTTACAGTGGTAGAATACTATGATACCCTGGACACATTGTAGAAGTAAAGTTATGATACTTAGCAACACTGCTGCTAAGTATCATGGAGGAACAACTGTCAAGCACGACCCATACTGTATCAGTTAGTACACATTAGCATCTCTAGCAAAATTGTCATCTTGCTCGCTAGCACCTCCCGTATAGAGCCTGGCAGTCTGTTTTCCTTGGTTATAAATGAAAAGCTAATTCAATAGAATGTCACAGGGCAGTTACTGCTTTTGTGGTGAACAAATATAGTGTTACGTTATACATGTATAACGTAACACTCCCACCGGTATAAGAAAAACACACACACACACACACACACACACACACACACACACACACACACACACACACACACACACACACACACACAGACAGACAGACAGACAGACAGACAGACAGACAGACAGACAGACAGACAGACAGACAGACAGACAGACAGACACACACACACACACAAATCTGAAACAGATTAATTCAACAAAGGTTCAACATGACTTTGACGTAGCGGCGTAATTTGGTGACGCATCCAATCGCCATGGGCGGAGCGGAAGACAGCACAGTTTGAATTTGATGAAAAACACTTAATTCCCTACTTTCAACACACGAATGATGGACCAATATCTAAAATCCCAGTGGAAGAAATGTTTGCATGTGAAAACTGTCACAGCCTTTGCCTCTGCCATAGTCTGTGCCACACCCATTCCCCCTGTGCCCTGATGACTACTTGTTTTCACCTGTGTTGCTCACCTCACCTGTTCCCCTTTCCCATTCAGTGTTTAGTCTAGCTCTGGTCCATTAGCCTGTAATGGACCAGAGCTATGTTTAGTCTATATACAGACAGAAAACATTAAGCCTCCATGAGCAAAACAATATTGTAGTTTTATTCAGATTATTATTGTGCCTCTAACTGCATAAATACACTTTCTTTTTTTAATGAAGGCAGGAGAATCAGGACTTGACCTCAGCAGTGGGCAAGATTCTGGATCACTTAACACGGCTAGACAATGTGCAGCTGAACATCGCTGTCACAGGGGAGTCAGGCTCTGGAAAGTCAACATTCATCAATGCCTTCCGAGGTTTGGGGCATGAAGAGTATGACTCTGCCCCAACTGGCGTTGTGGAGACCACCTTAGAGCCGGAAGCATATCCCCACCCTAAATACCCAAATGTCACATTGTGGGATCTCCCTAGTATTGGTACACCTACATTCAAAGCAGACCAATACCTTAAGGATGTTCAATTTAAACGCTATGACTTTTTCATCATTGTCGCATCAGATCGCTTCAAGGAATGTCATGTTCAGCTGGCCAGAGAGATTCAGAAAATGAAAAAGAACTTCTACTTTTTACGCAATAAGATTGATGCCAACATTGAGGCTGAGTGGAGAAGCAAGCCAAGAACGTTCAACAAAGAAAAGACACTTGAAGACATCCGACAAAACTGCATCAAAGGTTTGACTGTTTTACTCTAGTCAATTTCCCTTAAATTACACTAGCACAAGTTAGCTTATCATTTCAAATGCTCTTCACATTTCAAATATCAATTCAAAATATAGTGCTCTTACACTAGGTGTGGAGGAACACTATTTATGCGAGAATGATTACAAGAGCATACTGTGATCAAATAATTATAAGATCACAACTTGTTGGGCATTATGTATATTTACCAAAATAAAAACTTTTAGAAGTATATAAAATGTAGTTATTAATCTATTTTTAAGGTGCCATTTAGCCCTAATTTATACTTTGGCTATTTTAAAATAGCTGGTGTAAAAGCTCACAATGGAAAGTAATTCAACTTGTGAGCCGAAAAAAGATAATATGCCAGGGTTAACATATTCAGAATAGTTTTCTTTGTTCCATTTCTAAAGAAATATAATCTCCACAGATTACAACTAAACTGACAGGAGTAAAATTAAAGGTACACTTCACCCAAAAAAAACTTTGTTTCAATGGATTAGTCCCCCATGGAGACTTGAATTCATGGATATTTTTTTAGTTTTTTGTCTCATTCCTAAAACAATAATTTGATGAACGGCAGCGGTTCCGGTAGGAGACACAACGACTCGTTGTGTCTCCTACCGGAACCGCTGCCTACCGGTCCGCTGGTCATCAAATTATTGTCTTAGAAATGAGACAAAAACAAAGAAATATCCATGAATTCAAGTCTCCATGAGGTGACTAATCCATTGAAACAATTTTTTTTGGGGTGAAGTGTCCCTTTAAGGAACATTAGTATTATTATTATTATTATTATTATTATTATTATTATTATTATTATTACCCTTATCTGTTTTATTATTATTATTATTATTATTATTATATATTTTTCACAATTCTCCTGAATGAGCTTTAACCACTTAAAGACTATATAGCCTATATCTTTGCCAAAAACAGCTAATCTAAAAGATCAGAACACATCACGTTGTGATGAGTTGTACATCTGCATTGTATTTGTGACTGTTTCTCTTATAACATGTCATGCCCAATAGGGACACATTGAAGTGGTTAAATGTCGCTCTCTTCCAAGATATCAAAACAAAGAACATATATTGAAAATGTTTATAAAGAAAACTAAGATCTCATGCAATCTCAAATTAAGGGCTTTTATAGCCTATTATCCTCTGGGATATGCGTGCAGAGTTTGAAGTTGATCAGGATGGTTCTCAAGATGCACAAAGGACAACACACACTGAAGCAGGCAGGCAGACAGACAGACAGACAGACAGACAGACAGACAGACAGACAGACAGACAGACAGACAGACAGACAGACAGACAGACAGACAGACAGACAGACAGACAGACAGACAGACAGACAGACAGACAGACAGACAGACAGACAGACAGACAGACAGACAGACAGCAGAGCAGGGGACTGAGGGAGCTGAAGCAAGAGAATTAATTAAAAAAACAAAACAAAAAAACACAAAGAACAAAAATGAAGGTTGCAGCAATCTCAAAACAGTGGAACTAGGATTTACTATCATCTAAATATAGAAATGCTGGATATTAGCAAAAGGCAATGATATGGACCAGTGGTTCTCAAACGTTTTAAAATCAAGGACCCCCAGTTTGATAAGCATTAGGCCACAGACCATTTGCTATCAATGGGACCCCAATCTATACTATGAAATCCTAACTCTGAGAGTGTACAAGTGGAACAGGTCCATTTAGTTCCATTTGTACACTCTCAGAGTTACAGTCCTGTAACTCCTCAAGGACCCCTGGGGGTCCCCGGACCCCAGTTTGAGAACCATGGATATGGACAATATCTATTACCCCCCCACTCGCCCTGAATGTAAAGGCTAACCGAACTATATCACTAAAGCCAGCCAATAACAAACATCCCTTTGTTTTAGCCAGTGCCAAAGGAAAATCACCCCTCTGTGTCTCTGCAAGTTGTGTTGTTGCATTTATCTTCCATAACAGGAATGTGGGTTTTGGATAATTTGTGGTACAGTCAGGTAATGTGTCAGAAATTAGCCTAAGGAGATATAATTGTATAGCGAGTTTGTGCACCGAGCTGGGATAGAACCCTGCTCTCTTGCTCGGCAACCCGACGTACAACCTAGAGCTAAGCTCGATTGGCCGAGCTGTTGTGTCCGGAGTCACTATAATGAACAATAGTTCTATGACATATATTCAGCTTCCATGACATTAGCAGGAAGGTGGGTTGATACAATTTGCGGTGCAATTCTCTTCTAATGTGTATAATATCCCTGCAAGTATGTATGTGGAAATAGTATTAAAGAAATGCATAATAAAGGACATATTATTATATATATGGAGATCTCTGTATCTGTCAGTCCTTGTCCCTTTTATGCCCATATATGGAGATCTCTGTAGCTGTCAGTCCATGTCCCTTTTGTTTATGGCTATGTTGTCATAGTGACATGGCCGTGGTATGGTTATGTTGACATAGTGACCTGTCAATGACATGAGCGTTACGTCAGAGGAAGTATGTTGTCATAGTGACGTGGCCGTGGTGCCACATCATGGTGACGTGGCCTGGGTCAGACGTCCGCCCGTCCGCCGGCCGGCCGGCCGGTCTGCGCCGGTCGGTTCGCCAGCAGACCGGTCCTCCCTTAAGCCAATTTTAATATTATTAATAATATATTATTAATAATTATGGTATAAGAATAGAATAGAATAGGAATAGAGAAATGTTATTGGCATCAATAAAAATAAAAAAAATAAAATAAACTCCAACATGGATCAAATCACAAAAAAAGCCATCGTGGTCCACTCCAAAACAAAGACAGAACAGTGCAAACAAAAACAGGACTAATGAATACTCTACTATTTTAACAATTAAAACAACCATACAACGGTGGTTAAGTCCAATTAGAATTGGAATTACTGTGTTTGTTTACTGTCTAATAAAGAACATATTTCTAGTTATTGTCTAATTAGTACACCTTGTTATGTCATACTTTAAATTAGAGTACAACCATTTTGAATCATCGGACTGACGTCTGTTTATTGAACGATCAGTGCTTTTCCCTGACTTAGCTTAGCATGCTCGTCAAGTCAGTGCCAAAGGCACTGCATCAAGTCAAATAAAAAGTAAGCGTGTTTTGTCTTCCGGTTGGCAAGTCATAAGAAACTAAGCATTTCACTTATGGTCTGTGAAATTGAAAATAATATATGTAATATGCTCTTTTTTTGATTGCTTAGTTTTCCCTGCTGCTACACTTAAAATATCAAATAACAAATGTGAACTCTTCAAATCGTATATCGTATCGTTATCGAGATGTTTGGCATGAATATTGAGAACTTTTGTCCATATTGCTAGGCCCTAATGTAAATAGGCCCTAGGATTCAATAGTAATCTTGTAAATGCATTGAGTAATACATCAACAGTTAATTTTAAAAATATTTCGTTTCATTTCATTTGCTAGGGCTCGAAAAAATCGATGTAACAGCTGATGTCTTTCTGATCTCCTGCTTTGACCTTGGTCACTACGACTTCAACCGGCTTCGTGACGCCATAGACAAGGAGAGCAGACATGTGCTGCTCCTAGCCCTGCCCAACATTGCCATGGACATCGTCCATAAGAAGAAAACAGCCCTGAAGGCAGACATCTGGAAGGTGGCTTTGCTGTCTGGTATTGTGGCTGCAGTGCCAGTCCCAGGCCTCTCATTCGCTGTGGATGTGGACATTTTGTTGAAGGAGATAAAGAAGTATTGTAAGGTTTTCGGCCTTGATGATGAGAGCCTGCAGAAACTTGCAAAGATATCATGTGTGTCAGTGAAGGAGCTGAAGGATGAAATGAAATACACACAACACATCTCTATCATAGGTTCCACTACAGCAGTGGGAATGTCCTTTGTCACCACACTCTATTTGTTGCACAAATATCTTGAGGAAATGGCAACTGATGCCTGCAATGTTCTGATGAAGGCAATAGAGCACCGAAGTCCTGACGTCACTCGTTCATCCCCAGGTTTGCGGAAGTAATTTCTCTATGGAGAATAACATTGGGTCATCTTAGAATCGTCTCATATAAGAATTTATATGAGATATGAGGTTCTGTATCGTTTATGATAGTCAGTCACTTATATTTGATACAGTCTGTTTCTGGCGAAAATTTAACTAATTCGGCGGAAGTAACATTAGCGTTTTCTCACCGTCAGTTGATGCTTCATATCCATAAGAGTCAACACGCCGGGGTCATGTGTTTATTTTTGGAACACAGTTCTTATTTGACGCGATATTCAATACGTCTATGGGATTCAGAACGGGGGTGGAAAACTGCAAACCAGGTAGACAAACAAAGGATGTGTAAATGACGTCAGACTTCGGCGGTCTATGCTTACCGCTGTGTGAAAATGCTGTCTGTCAGTGGGAAAAACAAATGTAGATAGATTGATCTGAATAATCAACACTTGTAAAAGCACAAATAAAGCTTGTTGTTCATGATCGTAACGACATGAACAACAAGAAACGCTATGTGATGAAAAGCACATTCATTGTTAGTTTATTCGGTTAGTAGGAGCTTTAATATAGCTTAAAATACATATTTGTAATATATTATTATCATGTTAAGAGTCTGTCATCACTTTTTTACATTTAGTTAATCAGGTGGTCCCATTGAGATGAAAACATATTTTCCAAGAGAGACCTGGGCCAAGACAGCAGTAAAATACAAAGCTTTCAACTAAATACAATACATAAACACAGGATAATACTTTGCAACAGGGGCACACCAATCATTATGTGATTCTTATTGAATTCAAACGTTATTTTATTATGTGTTTCTTTTGCTTAATGTTTTTTGTAAAGCACATTAAATTGCATTGTTGCAATGTGCTTTTACAATATATCTTTTTCAGGTGAGGCTTGAGAGACCTTTACCAATTAGAGATCAACAAGATACAAATTTTGACAAAATGTGATAGGCTACTACACTTTTGATTGTTGAGCAGTGGTGGGAAAAGTACTCAATTGCTTTACTTAAGTAAAAGTATCAATACTGCAATGTAGAAATACTCTGTTACAACA
The DNA here is from genome assembly GCF_963280865.1 of Gymnoscopelus braueri. Lineage (NCBI taxonomy): Eukaryota > Metazoa > Chordata > Actinopteri > Myctophiformes > Myctophidae > Gymnoscopelus > Gymnoscopelus braueri. The sequence continues at coordinate 9,680,449 of NC_137611.1, forward strand.
AGTGAAAGTCCAGAATTCAAAATTTACTTGAGTAAAAGTATAAAAGTATTGGCATCAACATGTACTTAAAGTACCAAAAGTAAAAGTACTCATTATGCAGAATGTCCCATTTCAAGTTTCAAATGTATACAAATCTTTTGAAAATAGCAGATCTACAAGCTCACAATGCGTTGCATCGCGATGCATTGTGAGCTTGTAGATCTGCTATTTTCAAATGGCCGAAATGTATACAGAGCGGTTAATGTAGGTTTTGTAATAATAATCAAAATCTACAAAGTAACTAGTAACTAAAGTTTTCAAATAATTTAATTGTAGTGGAGTTAAAGTACAATATTTGGATCCGAGATGTAGTGGAGTAGAAGTAAAAGTATTGGAAATTGGAAATACTCAAGTAAAGTACAAATACCTCAAAATTGTACTTAAGTACATTACAGTAGGCATCTCACGCTGTTTTTAAGAGATTGTAGGATTTGAAGATCGAAAAACAACAGCAAAAGAAAACACAGCTCACGGTAACTAAAGCTCCACTGGCTAAGAGAAACGATCCACAGATAGTATAAAACAATTAAAAGAACGCTTTTTGAAACGCTTCCGTCTTCCGGTGAAAACAAATGGAATTCTGAGTAACGCAGGAATAAACGAACGACCTGCAGTGACGGTAATGACCAGCAGAGGCTGCTAAAAATCGTTATTTGTGGACCTGCATTGTATTACTTTGAAATTGAGTAATTTGACTGGCCAAAATAGGCACTGCACGGACTTGAGTGTACAATGACTGGATATTTTGATTGTGCATATGCTATTGTAAATGAAGAAAAATGGAAAATGTATAGATTTACTGGTAAAATTGTAAATCTGTGGCGGGGGAATCTACGTAATTCCCAGCATATGTACCGTATAGATTTATCAGCAGACTGGGAAATTATTTCTACGGGATGGTTTTGTCGGGATGGAGGAGTGCTCGTTTTGGTTAACTCAACATCCTGTAATCTTTAAACAGGTGATGACTATTCTGTCCACCAGCTTCACCAAATCAGATGGCACACTTGTGGATGGGCTGGCTGCTCATGTGGGTACTCACTCACCTGGTGGCTCACTCAGGTATTACAAGCCTCATGATCATCAAGGCCTCACTGTCGGCACTCCTGCCCTCTTTTCAAGTGATGTAAAAAGTCATATGACTTCATATATATTCAGTCGTTATTCAGTTGAGAGTGGAAAAACGAGCACTCGCCCTCTCTCCAACCCATCCAATCCAATCTATAACTGCCACCTGGGAAATTGACTGATTCGTTAATGCTGATGAGCCAATAGTCCATGTAATGGCCACAGCCTGATAAGTGTCTTTGTCTTCTATATACTTGCTTAAATACTGTTTAAGTCTATTACGTATATTGATGTAATGTGTATACTGTATATTACTGCACTAATCAATATGTCTGAAAGCAGGACAATATGGTGGAAATCTATTTAACTTTTGTTTCTATCTGGGTGTTATTGTAATGATGGCAAATGTAAAAATCTCTTTTTCTGTTGATAATCAATAAAATTCTCTCCAAAAAGAAATGTGAGTTCTCATTTCTCACAGTAAAAAGCATCTGTCCTTGGACTAAAGTTCAAGGACTGCCTTCAGTTCAGAAATAATGTCAGTTATAGAGCCCTCAGGCCAAAAGGCATCAAGTCTCAGGTCTCCTACCCGATCTACCAAACGGCAATGGACAAAATGGTCTCACATGTAATAGCGTCAGATGAAATAGCCTGAAGTTGCACGAAACTGCTTAGATGTTTTCCTCTTACAGTAATAAGCACTCAAACTGCAAAGTATTCAATCAATCATCAATCACTCAAAATGATTTCACCAGGCCACGATATACAAAGGCAATATATTGCCTTTTATACTTTTGAAATAAAAAGAGCTGATCTACAACCTTAAGCCAATCATGCCATTCAACAACTTGTAAATTGGCTATTTTCCAAAACATCTTGAAAAAATATGAAACATTTTCAATTTAAAAAAAAATGTTGACAACACGAATCTTGTATGGGGGGATCTGGCACGGCTATGTTAATTTGGAGGTTCTGGACATGAAAAAAGTTTGAGAACCACAATTGTGTACGTATACATTAATTCAAATCCCCCTTCTGTACCTTTTTTAAAATGTATAATTTTCTTTTTTCATTTTTGTGTTCTTAGTTTTTAACCTTGTTACCTACTTTTTCCCAATAAAGTTGTCTTTATTTTGTTTCTATTTAGTACAGCGACTTTTGAGTATTTAAAAAAGTATAATAAAATATAAATTGTATGTTGTTGTATTATGATTATTATTATACAGGGACCCCCCCCCCCCCCCCCAAACACACACACACACACACTCTACATATTGGATTCATGTTAAATGTGTGTTTGCAGGCATTTAACGACTTAAACTCTCAATACTTTGCAAACTTGTCCTTTGGCTCTTTATTGGTCAGCACTTTTTACCCTCTACACCATACATGGGCAACTGGCAGCCCGGGGGCCACATGCGGCCCTCACCTTCACTTAATGCGGCCCGCAGGTTAACATCGGAATACTGATATATTAATTCAGCTGTTACAATTCCAAACATGCAAACATGACCCGCTTTAATTACTTCAGTCTATATTAGTAACTTAATGACTAGTATTACAATTATATTGTCTTTTTTATGTCCAATGTATATGTATTAGTATTTAAGTTCAAAAAGTTAACATACAGTAACTAAATGCATTTGTAATTAAATTAAAATGTTACTTTTCAGGATTCCAATTAAAAATAGCCGATCTACAAGCTCAAAACGTCACAGTGCGACGCGTTTTTGATATCTCTGAGGACCCCCTGGGGGTCCCGAACCCCCTGTCGAAGACCAGGACCATTGGCTTGGTAGACACATCATGGACAACCAACCATTTGATGTACACAAAAGCTGGGAATCTGTTTGTCTCCCTTTTGTTCCACTTTTTTGTCAGAATTTGTCACAAGCAATAGGAACTGGCAGCTACCGTCATTTGCAGTTTTAAAGAAAGGGGGGGGGGGGTTGAGATCATAAGAAACCAAACAGGGAAAACAGGTCATATATGTCAATAATTCCTAGTCTGAGTGGAGTAAAATATATACATAAGTAAAAGTAAGAATTTAGGCAAAACTCACTAAATAACGCTATAAATTCAAATCACTTTGTAGTTTGTAAAGGAGAAGCGCATTTAATATTCATATCATCTATCCGAAATGTTGTTTTTACTAGTTAGAGGACATGGCTAAGATATGTAAACTCTAAATTTAGGAGAGAATATATCAACTGCTCTAGGCTAAAATGAATTGGTTTGAACAGCTAAATGCCAACATTCAGAAAACCTTCAGTAAATATGGTTTTGAGATCAGTCAGTAATGGACCCTGAAAAACTCACAAGCTCCCTATAAACAAATGCAAGGGCACTTGTATCAGGAATAGACATTTTTATTTAGGGTTTAATTTCATTCCAGGCTCAAAATGTAACTTTGGTTACAAATGGATTAATTAACATTGAGGATTTGACTGCATGTGTACGTATGGGTTTACTGGGTTAAACAAGATACTTTTAAAAAACTAGACATTTGAAAACCTGAACCCCCACCTCCACATTGAGAAGCCACTGATAGACATGTTGATTAGATTTACACCAAAACACTTGCTTAAAGATGTGTGGTCACCTATTTCTGTAAAAAGAAAAAGAAGCAAAATGTACACAGTCTATGGGCAAATGGCCAACAAAGGGAGGCCATGTTGAAAGAACTATTTTGCAGAGCAGAGAACATTTTAAAATCAAACGGTTACACATAAACAGCAAGAATGTTCAATTATAACATGCAATAACAAATATCAATAGACACAACATAACATGACTTTGATTCAATTGTGAATTAAAGTCATTAACAAACTAAATGTATACGTGTGTTGGGGGTATTGTGCATTTCCAAATTGTTACATTTGTATTTAATTTGGAGGAAGGAGGCTTTTGGTTTGGTTAATCAGAAATAATAATAAAACATCTAAACTGAAAGATGCCAAAACCAAATGGATTTAAATCTGTGACCAACATGCAAATGATTTGAATCATTCAGACATTCAGCTCCACAGCTCCACCCTGTGGGGGAGGGGGGGCATTGTTACATAGTGTTGAACTAAACAAGATGCTTCAGACCAAAACCAGCAGATACTAGATATGCATATGCATAGTCCTGGAATGAGACACTACTGTACAAAGCAAGTGTACAAGTTGTGGCGTAAATCTAATCAGCATGTCTATAAGCGGCTTCTCAGGTGGAAGTGGCGGTTGGGGTGGGTGTGTGTGTGTGTGTGTGTGTGTGTGTGTGTGTGTGTGTGTGGGGTGGGGGGGGGTTCTAGCATTTCAGGAAAAATGTTCTGAATTTCTTTTGATAATTTGAATTAAGGTTTATTAAAGGTGTCTTCTTGTCTAACCCACACATGCACAGTAAAATCCTCAGTGTTAATGTATCCATTTGTAACTTAGATTTGATATATTTTCCATTCATGTTCAGATTTGTAGGACTAATTTGAGTCAGTCATTTCTTCATTATATACCAATCAATATTTGTCAAATAAATGTAACACCACATTTATTTGAATGCCAAAAGTTGCCAAAGTGATGGAGTTCATAATGTGTCACTTTTATCATGTGGATTTTGATCACTGATCCTCTCTGGGGGAATATTTAAATATATACAGTATTTACTGTGGGAGCTGTGACAAACTCTTGAGAACATTTACCAAATGTCTTCCCTGTAGGTTTTGTTTAGACAACCACTGATGAAAGTCTTCGAGATTATTATTATTATTTTTGATTGATTGATTGAATACTTTATTAGAAGTTTGCAGAAAAAAGCACATGAAAGTACAGTTCAATACAAGGTCAGCTAACAGGATTTAAAACCCAAGAAAGCCATAAGGCATGTTTCCATTCGGTCCTTTTTACCCAATTCATAGCAACAGTTTCTCTACTGTGTGTGTGTGTGTGTGTGTGTGTGTGTGTGTGTGTGTGTGTGTGTGTGTGTGTGTGTGTGTGTGTGTGTGTGTGTGTGCGTGTGTCTGTGTGTGTGTGTGTGTGTGTGTGTGTGTGTGTGTGTGTGTGTGTGTGTGTGTGTGAAATGCGCATGCAACAGGTATGTGATGTGTAAAGCTCCGCCCCCTGCCCAGACTCATCAGATACAATAAAAGCTTCAGCTTCAGATCAAACCCACAACTTCCAGTGAGGGAGGACAGACTGTCTTTCCATCCAAAGCTACAGGAGGGAATACTACTGACCCAGACCACTGGAACCTACTGCTGACTGACTCTACCAGCTGAATGAACTTCAACAAGAAGAACCACAATTCACAGTGAAAGTCAACTTCAGGGAACATTCTAGAGGAGGGAGGTTTACCACCACTGACTGGCTGATTTCCGGTCTTGAGCAGACTGTTTGTGGCTTCACTCAAAGAAAGACAAAATATGTCTACAACGTTTTCTTTTTCAGAAGAGGAATTCTTCTGTCCAGTGTGTCATGACATATTTAAAGATCCTGTTGTACTGGCGTGTAGCCACAGCTTCTGTAAAGCCTGTCTGCAGAGATGGTGGAGGGAGAAGAAGATAACGCAATGTCCAGTTTGTAAGGAAACGTCGCCGACGTATAATCCACCCTGCAACCTGGCTCTGAAGAACCTGTGTGAAACTGTCACACAGGAGAGACACCAGAGAGCTTCCAAACGTCAGAGAACTTCATCAAGGTCGGAGGATCTCTGCAGTCTGCACGCCGAGAAACTCAAGCTCTTCTGTCTGGAATGTCAACAGCCGGTGTGTCTAGTGTGTCTTCATTCAGAAACACACGCCCAGCACGTCTCCAGAACCGTGGCTGAAGTTGCGCTGGACCGCAAGGAGGGAGTCCAGAAATCACTGAAACCTTTACAGAAGAAACTGGAAGTTTTCAACGCATTTAAAACAAACTGTGACCAAACGGCGGAATACATTCAGGTCCAGGCCCTGAACACAGAATGGCAGATCAAGGAACAGTTTAAGAAGCTTCATAAGTTTCTGCAAGAGGAAGAGGAGGGTAGGATCGCTGCACTGAAAGAGGAAGAGCAGCAGAAGTGTGAGATGATGAAGGAGAGGCTTGAGGATCTGGACAGGAAGTTAACAACCCTTTCACACACAATCAGAGCCGTAGAGGAGGATCTAAGAGCTGAACACGTCTCATTCCTGCAGAACTACAAGACCACAAAGGAAAGAGTCCAGCTCACACTGCAGGACCCACATCTGGACCCAGAAGCCGTGATAGATATGGCCAAACATCTGGGCAACCTGGCCTTCATAGTCTGGGAAAAGATGAAGAACATTGTCTCCTACACTCCTGTCATTCTGGGCTACAACACTGCCAATCCAAGACTGAAATCCTGTCTGAAGAAAGACTCAAATCATGTCTGAAGATCTCAAAAACAGCAGCTTCCTGACAACCCAGAGAGGTTTGACTGTCTTCACTTTGTGCTGGGTTCTGAGGGCCTTGACTCAGGGACTCACAGCTGGGATGTTGAGGTTGGAGACAGTATATAGATCCTGGAGAATGGGTGTGTTATCACTGTCTTTTCAGAGGAAGGGAATTGGAGGAGGTCAATCCTGGACTATGGACACTGATCTCTCATTGAAGCAGAATCCTCAGAAGATCCGAGTCCAGCTGGACTGGAACAGAGGAAGCTGACATTCTCTGTTCCTGATACTAACAAACACATAAAACACACCTTCACAGACACACTATATCCTTGCATTTACACACTGGCCATAACCTCAATATAAATATTCAGTCAATGTGACTCTGGAACAATGACAATGATGATGATTATGACTGTAGACTATAGAAAAACGGATATGAAGCCATTGTTGTTTTTGTAGCGAGGTTGTGGATTTTTCATGATTCATGACTGCATGTGTGTGATGCCTAAAAGAAGATTAGCGTGCGTTTTATGGACTCGAGGCTTTTCTTGTAAAGTGTCTGAAGAGGTTGTCTACATCTATTTCTACACAGCTTTTTCATAAAATGTAGAATCACTGTAGTACAGTGACTGTACCACTTTGCATGACAATCAAAGGTGTTTCTATCAAGATGCTTCACAACCTAAACCAGCAGCTGGACAGACAATGACGACTCCCTGCTAGGACACTATATTCATAGTCCTGGAATGAGACACTTCTGTGCAAAGCTCTGAATCATTCATGACCACACACACACATCTTAAAGTGTAGAGTTTTGGTGTAAATCCAATCAACATGTCTATCAGTGGCTTCTCAAAGAGGTGTGGGTTTGGGGGTTCAGAATGTATTTCAATCATATTAATCAAATGACATAGTTCTTTAAAATAAGGTTGTGGATTTTCATGATTCATGACTGTATGTGTGTGATGCTTAGAAGATTAGCATGTGTTTTATGGACTGGAGGCTGTTGTAAAGAGTCAAATATTGGTTGTCTAATTGGTCTGATTTCTGATATAGCTCTGTAAAGAAAACAGTTCATCATGAATGATGTTTAATTCAAATAAACGTCTGCCAAACATATCTTGTGTTGTTTGAGTTCCCAGTGAGCCATAGTCGTTTTTTAGACGTCTGGTTTTTGTTTAGACCTAATTTCACCGGTCTAGATTCGGTCGTATTATAGACCGAATCTAGACGATTGAATTTAATCCATTATTCCATAAACTTTGATTAAAAAAAACAACTGTAAGCTGCACAACTGATCTCCAGATATTGGACTAAAATAATTTGAATAGCCATTTATCAATATACAGTATAGTTTAAATGTAGCCTAGATTTAGACGTTTAAATCAAAACCATATATCAACGTCTACATTTAGACCAGTTTTAAACCATGACATTTACTTATTTTTTTAGTCATGTTGTTTGAAAACTTTGATTAAAAAAACAACTGTAAGCTGCACTTGATCTCCAAATATTGGACTAAAATAATTTGAATAGCATTTATCAATATACAGTATAGTTTGAATTTAGCCTAGATTTAGACGTTTAAATCAAAACCATATATCAACGTCTACATTTAGACCAGTTTTAAACCATGACATTTACTTAATTTCATGTTGTTTGAAATCGTTTATTTTAGGATGCTAACAATAGAAATTATTAAATCTCACTATTATAGCGAAATAATGCAGTTTGCATTAATGGTGATATATGCAAATATATTTTTTTAAATGCATAAATATAAAAAATAACGGCAGTTTGCAGTATTGGTGATAGGCTAATATAAAATACTGAGGAACGAGTGAAAGCCAAGCAGTAAACCGCTAACCTCTCGTCACCAGACTTTCCACAGTAAACCGCAGATTGTCTTTGTAGTTCGGTTTGCTTATTTCTCTCACGAGACTTGGCAACACTGGGCTTCACAGCAACAGTAAAACGCAGATTGGTTTCGGAGGTTGGTTTTCTGATTTTCTCACGAGACATGGCAACATTAGTGGTTCCGGTTGCGGACGATAAACAGTAAACACTCACAAATAGATACATTTCATGCGAGTTATCACGATGTTCATCACCATGAAGTTTAATTATTTAAATGGCAATACGACTATAGAGGTGAGTGTTCTTTGCTTATTGATTTTAAAACTTTTCTTAAGCCGCTTGCAAGCTTATAACTTCTAAAGGAAGCTGCTATCTGCTGCAGCTAGCTAGCTAGCTAAGCTGCTAGATGCAGCTAACTAATGCCAGTAGCTAACTTTAGCAGTCCGTGAAGAACGTCGATTTACAAGCTCAACGCTTTGCATCTGCATCACGGTGTGAGCTTGTAGATCCACTACTTTACTGCAAGAAGTAAAACCACGGAACATACATTGTGTATAATATTTTATTTTGTTCCAATTGGAGTGAACCTTGTTGAATATGGTACAGTGTAATAATGTATTGTTCTTTAACAATGTGCAGGCACATTGTTGTGTATGTGCACACATGTGTGCACACACTCTAGATTACATAACCTCTGCTATTGATACTCCCAATCTTAGAATTAATTAATTCGTTTATATGTTCATTGCAGAAACCACTTAGATTTTGTTTTGGCCAGGCTACAGAGGAACAGTGCTGTTGTGGATCCATTTACAGTGGAGTCAGTACTGCTATATGGGGCTGAGACAAGCTGTGAAATTAATAATGTCATTGTTTTCAAACAGATCACAGCAATACACTGCTTGCTCAAGCTGCCCTGAATGGACTGAGGACACAGAGATCTATGTGTAGATATGTACATATATGTAGGTATGTGTAGATGGCTAAGTGGAGATATTTGGAGATGACATTGAAAACATTATGTTGGATATGTAATTTCATTGTCTTCCACCCCTAACAGTGAATTGTGGCTTCAGTCCAGTCCAAGCAAGAGTCAGGACTACACAATGTAGAATTTGATTTGCTATAGCTGTGAGCACAATAGTGATGGTGTAATTATGACATGTAATTTACTTTGTTTTCTCCCCAACAGTGTATCATAGGCGTATGCCAAAGCAGTGCCAGGACTCCACAACCACAAGGTACAATTTTATTTGAGTTTTGCAGTGATATAAGTGGTGAGTTTGTAAGTGAGATGAGTAAGTACCCCCACCAAACAGAGAATCTTAGCCTTACTCCAAGATGAAATGGAGCAAGGACTACCTACACAAGGTAGATTTTGAGTCTAGGAGTGATCATAACGGTGACTATGTCTAATTTATTTCCTTTACCCCCAACAGTGAATAGAAGCCTTACTCCAGCCCCAATGAAGAAATAACACCGCAAGGTAAATTTAAATTGACTGTAGCAGTGAGCAAAATAGGTTGCAATGGTGCAAGTAAGATGTTTAATTTTCTTTTCTCCCCCCAACAGTAAGTAGCAAGTATGACATGTAATTGCCTTGTCTTTCACCAACAGGAAATCTTATCAGAGGAGAAACATTCACAGGATTCCAAAAGGTACCTTTTTATAAAGTTTGGAAGTCATCTTACTGTGGCAAAGATGTAATTGGGTAGGGATGATGATGTTGAACTTGTAAAACAAGTAATGTTGTTTATTAAGATCTGCACCAGCCAAAGTATAGCCTCACATCCTAAATCACAGGCAGACTGTCACAAGGTTTCTTTATTTCAGTTTCCCATGTCGGAGAAAAGTAAGAATGGAAGTATTATTTATCATTTTCCACTGTGTTAGTGTATTATTTATTATTTCTGTTTCATATCAACATTATTGTTGGCAGAGCATGCCATTGACGATTTAGCTTCACATTTTCTTTTTGTTTCAGACTTTTCACCAATGGCCTGATGACTAATTTCTACTAGCATGGTGCCGGACAGCAGGAGAGAGCTTTCAAAAGCACTACCTTCTATCTTTCTGTCATCAATGGTAAAAATAACTTTGTCAGTGCTAGTTATTTGTTGATTGCTTATTCAAGTTGTACACGTGTGTGTATGAGAGTTATATGTCATTGTTTTGACTGCAGAAGCCGTTCAGAAGACATTCAGAGAGGCAATGGAGAACCTGGTCAGCGCTGCCATCTCTGACCACTTCAAGCAGGTGCCTGGTAGAAGTGGTGGAGAGGGATACAAGAAGAGGGCAACGCCTTGAAGCAAATCAATGTTATTATTTGGTCAAAACATTTTGTTAAAACTTGTCTTTTATGGTTGTTTATCCCATTAAGATAGGGAACGCATCTGTGTTACTTAAGATTTCTTTGGCTATTCAGAAAATAGCAGATATACAAGCTCATAGCGCGGAACTCGGTGCCGCGCTAAGAGCTTGTAGATCTTCTATTTTTTGGAGAGTAATTTTTTTTTGCAAATCTTTGAATATATATATATATATATATATATATATATATATATATATATATATATATATATATATATATATATACACACACACATTTATAACTCAAGTCAAGGCAAAGCAAAGATTTGAGGTAAAACATACATTCAAAGATTTGCAAAAATGTTCAATATTGTTAAAACAAAAATATAGCAGATCGACTAGCGCAGAGTGCCGTGCTATGAGCTTGTAGATCTGCTATTTTTGAATACAAGTATAAGATGTGTTAAAGTGTTTAAAATCTAACATGACAGGTGTTAATGGCTTAAAGCATTAAGAGGTGCAGAAATTAAAGACCGATTGTACAAGCTTTGGTATTTTTTTTGTTGAAATATGTATTGTGATTGAAATTGAAATTACAGTTGAAGGATAGTTATGTTCAGAGTAGATCAATGTTAACATTAAGAAAAATGTTTTTATCCAGTGGTACAATAAAGAGTAGCATGACATTAGTGTCACACTGCAACATATTTAAAAGATCCAGAAAGATAACAACATAATGTAAACAAATTATCAGAACATCATGGGACTACACTTCTACAAAGGTAAGCAAAACGGGTTAAATTTGGTCCATCAGGTTCTTTTTTTTTTAGAGAACCTGGATCTGCATTAAAATTGAGGCATTTAAATGCATTAATATAGGTTTCGTGTGAATAATTTGATATATCTTAAAGGTATATAATGCCTACAAGTTGTTTAGATGTTATTTAAACATGATTTAATTATAAGTATATTAATATCCTTATTAAATAGACGTTTACATGACGTCTAAACGTTGTTTAGACGTCATGATAACCCACTGTGCATTTTTCGGGCTATTAGACGTCTAAATAACGTCTAGGCTAAATCCGGTTTATGAGTGGTCTAAAAATGAAAGTTTTTTCAACGTCTAGGCTAAGCCTAGACGTTCTTTCAACGTCATTTGAACGGTTATATATTTATATCTAGCCGTCCAAAAGACGTTGAAACAACGTCTAGGCTAGGTTTAGACGTTGAAAAAACTTTCAATTCTAGACCACTCATAAACCGGATTTAGCCTAGACGGCTAGGTGACGTTTAGACGTCATTTAAACGGCTAATAGACCGAAAAATGCTCAGTGGGTTCAGTTGCATCTAATAACAATCTGTTCCGTATGTTATTATGACATCAGACAGAATTACATTTTATATGATTTATAGTATTTTGCACAGTTGTATTTTGCACAATTTAAGTCATGATTTTAAGTGCAATGTGTAATAGATATGTGTGATGACCAGGATGTTTGAGTAGTGCAATATAGGGAATGCTAGGTGATGATTGAAAACTTAACATGTCCCTGTAATTTGTGCTGTGGCCAGTGTAATTGGGCTGGACCAAGTCAGAAGGGCAGAGGGGGGGGGGTTGTAATGTGTATTTGGAATTGCTTTGGATATTGTTGTGTAATGTTGTCTGAGAATCATTAGTAGATGTAGTTCATGGAGTTCTAATGGATGTTATGAGAGTTAATGTTCTCTGTATTATGTATGTGTATTAATCGGTAATCTACCCTGTGACATGGTTGAGTCCAAACTAATTGCCTCCAGCTGAGTATAAAAGGCTGCCAGCTACAAACACACTCAGTTGGCTTAGACACCACACCAATCTTCTGTCTCCAGTCTGGTTACTTCTGCATCTCCACAAGGGCAAAAAGGAATTATTTGCCCTTCCATCATTTTTTTTTCTTTTATTATTCAACAGTTTCTTTTTCCTTTTTTTTTTTTTACAATTATTATTATGGATAACTTAGACTTTGACTCGTCGGATGAAGTAAAAAACCTTAAAGATGCCCTGGAGAATCAGGACTTGCCCTCAACAGTGGCCAAGATTCGGGATCGCTTAACACGGCTAGACAAGCTGAGCATCGCTGTCACAGGGGAGGCAGGCGCTGGAAAGTCAACATTCGTCAATGTCTTCCGAGGTTTGGGGGATGAAGAGTACGACTCTGCCCCAACTGGCGTTGTGGAGACCACTAAAGAGCTGAAAGGATATTCCCACCCTAAATACCCAAATGTCACATTGTGGGATCTCCCTCGTATTGGTACACCTACATTCAAAGCAGACCAATACCTTAAGGATGTTCAATTTAAACGCTATGACTTTTTCATCATTGTCGCATCAGATCGCTTCAAGGAATGTCATGTTCAGCTGGCCAGAGAGATTCAGAAAATGAAAAAGAACTTCTACTTTTTACGCAATAAGATTGATGCCAACATTGAGGCTGAGTGGAGAAGCAAGCCAAGAACGTTCAACAAAGAAAAGACACTTGAAGACATCCGACAAAACTGCATCAAAGGTTTGACTGTTTTACTCTAGTCAATTTTCCTTAAATTACACTTGCACAAGTACACTTAGTGTTTCAAATTCTCTTCACATTTCAAATGGCAGTTCAAAATATAGTGCTCTTCCACTTCGCAGGTGTGTTTATGCGAGAATGATTACAAGAGCATAGTGTGATCAAATAACTATAAGATCACAACTTGTTGGGCATTATATTTGTATTTACCTAAATAAAAACTCACATTTAGAAGTATAAAAAATTCAATTATGAATCTATTTTTAAGGTACCACTTTAGCCCTAATTTAAATGTTGGCTATTTGAAAATAGATATGCCAGGGTTAATATATTCATATTAGTTTTCTTTGTTCAATTTCTAAAAAATGTAAATATAATTTTATCCTCCACTACAGCTAAACTGACAGGAGTAAAATCCAGGAACTTATACTTCATTGGCCGGTGTCCCCCAGGGGTCTATCCTTGGCCTTTCCCTCTACACTAAATCTCTTTGCAAAAAACAGCTGATCTAAAAGATCACAACACATCACTTTGCGATGCGTTGTGATCTTGTACATCTGCATTTTTGGGGGACACCAGGGTTCAAGTGGTTAATGTAGATATCTCTTCCAGTTATCCAAACAAAGGACATAATGCTTTACATTTCTATAAAGAAAACTAAGATCTCATGCAATCTCAAATTAAGAGCTTTTATAGCCTATTATTTGATTTACAGATTAGGCGTCTTGCTTTTTCAATTAATGTCCCAGATCAAATGAGAGCTTCACGTTTCTCATGAGAATGTCATAATAACCAGAGAACTGAACAAGCTATACAGATGGGAAATAGTGCCTCCATCGATTTCAAAGAAAACTAAAATAAACATCAGAGACCAAAGCATTTTATAGTTTTGTCCCGATTTGCTGGAAAGTGTACTCACTTATTAATGATAAAATGTTATTCAATTCATGAATTGTTCAGTTCAGAAATAACGTCAGTTATTAGCCCTCAGGCCAAAAGGCATTAAGTCTCAGGTCTCCTACAGAATGGCCAATTAATGGACAAAATGGCCTCGCATGTAATCGCATCAGATGAAATAGCCTTACACAAAACTGCCTAGGATGTTTTTTCCCCCCTGGCCTTACAGTAATAAGCACTCAAACTGCAAACTGTTAATAAAGTATTAAATCAATCAATCAAAACCCAAAGTCTAATGCCTCTCACACACAGCACGACTTCCAAAGTCACCAGTCATCTGATCGGGATCACATACCATTCACATTTTTGTTGAAGCTTTCAAGAGATTTCTTTTGATACCAATAAGGAATAATTAATTATTACTGGGTGGTACTGTGACATTTGTAAAAACATGGCTGCCAAGTGATAGACTGGGAATATTACACAAATCTTGGAAGAAATTCCTTACCGAGAAATGTCTTCACCAATTTCTTTGTAAAGGTGTCTGGTTCCCAAACTGGGGGTCCCCCAAATGATTTTGGGGTGTCCCCAGATGGTTAGCTTAATGTGCAACATTGTTTTCTCACTCAACAGTAAACAAACCAACATACAGTATAAGTGTATACAGGGTATCTGCACATTTCTAAAGTTACAATTTAATGACTGTTAAGACTCAATATGATCTCAAATATTATGTAAGAAAGAGGCAAACATTGTGAAAATAGCCGATATACAAGCTCACAACGCTGAGTGTCTTTGCACCACACTCAGTAGGGAAAAAATGGCCACTTGTTTGGTCTATGGGGAAGATGGACTCAGTGGAGAAAAATGGGCCCCTTATGGGCCTAGTGTGCAAGTCAGTACAGAGCTATAACATGTATCTAGTGTCTACTGGGTGTCTAGGCAGGGGTGGTGGAGGAGTGTGGCGTGGATAGGGTTCAGATTTTCTTGTCACAGACATCTCCTTATTCCTGAGACTGTAGTAGTTGTGTGGGGTTTTAGTGCAAAATTCACATGTCTTTTATTTTGTGATTGGCACTGCATTAGGCACTAATTTAAAGAGTCCCTAAGATTCAGTAGTTGTCTTGTAAATGCATTGAGTAATAATACATCAACAGTCAATTTAAAATTTATTTGGTTTCATTTTATTTTTTAGGGCTCGGTGTAGCAGCTCCTGTCTTTCTGATCTCCTGCTTTGAGCCTGGTCTCTACGACTTCAAGCGGCTTCATGACACCATAGATAAGGATATCTCTATGCTCAGGATGTGTAGCATAGATGTGCTGCTCCTAGCCCTGCCCACCATTACCATGGAGATTATCCAGAAGAAGAGGAAAGCCCTGGAGGCAGACATGGTGTCTTTTTTGGCAGCAGTCACAGGCCACACATCCCCTGTGGATGCGAGCCTTTTGCTGTTGGAGATTGAGAAGTATCAGAAGGCTTTCAACCTTGATGATGAGAGCCTGCAGAAACTTGCAGAGAGATCACATGTGTCAGTGGAGGAGCTGAAGGCTGAAATGAAAAACACAATTGAGTTTAATGAGGAAGGGGTTAAACAACGTCTTACTCGCAATATACGACTTCCAGTGGTGGGACGTGCTGTTGCGTTTTTACTCCGCCTGATCCCTGTCGTGGGTTCCACTTTGGTAGGGGGAGCGTCCTTTGCCCCCACACGCTATATGTTGGAAACATGTCTGAATGAGCTGGCAACTGATGCCCACAATGTTCTTATGAAGGCAGTGTCTCCCGCAGAGGGACACTGCCAGGCCAAAATATGTACTGCATAGACTTGAGTGTACAATGACTGGATATTTTGATTGTGCATTATGCTATTGTAAATGAAGAAAAATGGAAAATGTATAGATTTACTGGTAGAAGTGTAAATCTGTGGCGGAGGAATCTACGTAATTCCCAGCGTATGTACCGTATAGATTTATCAGCAGACACATTATTTCTAAGGGATGGTTGTGTCGGGATGGAGGAGTGCTCGTTTAGTTTAACATCCTGTAATCTTTTAACAGGTGATGACTATTCTGTCCACGAGCCTCACCAAATCAGATGGCTCATGGCTCATGGCTCATGGCTCATGATCATCAAGGCCTCACTGTTGCCACTCCTGCCTTCTTTTCAAGTGATGTAAAAAGTCATATGACTTCATATACATATTCAGTCTTTATTCAGTTAAGAGTGGAAAAAACGAGCACTCGCCCTCTCTCCACCCATCTTATCCAATCTATAACTGCCACCTGGGAAATTGACTGATTGGTTTATGCTGATGAGCCAATAGTCCGTGTAATGGCCACAGCCATCCAGAACAGCCTGATAAGTGTCTTTGTCTTCTATATACTTGCTTAAATACTGCTTAACTCTATTACGTATATTGATGTGATGAGTATACTGTATATTACTGCACTAATCAATATGTCTGAAAGCAGCACAATATGGTGGAAATGTATTTTATTTTTGTTTCTATCTGGGTGTTATTGTAATGATGGCAAATGTAAAAATCTATTTTTCTGTTCAATAAAATTCTCTCCAAAAAGAAATGTGAGTTTCCATTTCTCACAGTAAAAAGCATCTGTCCTTGGACTAAAAGCCTTCAGTTCAGAAAAAAATTCAGTTATACAGCCCTCCAAAAGGCATCAAGTCTCAGGTCTCCTACAAGACCTACCAAACGGCAATGGACAAAATGGCCTCACATGTAATAGCGTCAGATGAAATAGCCTGAAGTTGCACGAAACTGCTTAGCTGTTTTCCCCTTACAGTAATAAGCAATCAAACTGCAAAGTATTCAAACAATCAATCAATCAATCACTCAAAATCGATTTCACCAGGCCACGATATATATATATTATATAAGATAATATATTGCCTTTTATACTATTTGAAAAAAAGAGCTGACCTACAAGCTTAAGCCGATCATGCCATTCAACAACTTGTAAATTGGCTATTTTCCAAAACATCTTGAGAAAATATGAAACATTTTCAATATTTAAAAAAAATGTGACAACACAAATGTTGTATGGGGGGATCTGGCACGGCTATGTTAATTTGGAGGTTCTTGACATGAAAAAGTTTGAGAACCACAATTGTGTACGTATACATTAATTCAAATCCCCCTTCTGTACCTTTTTTAAAATGTATTTTTTTTTACATTTTTGTGTTCTTAGTTTTTAACCTTACCTACTTTTTTTCCCAATAAAGTAGTTTTTATTTTGTTTCTATTTAGTACAGTGACTTTTGAGTATTTAAAAAAGTATAACAAAATATAAATTGTATGTTTTATTATTATTACACACACACACACACACACACACACTCTACATATTGGATTCATGTTAAATGTGTGTTTGCAGGCATTTAACGACGTAAACTCTCAATACTTTGCAAACTTGACCTTTGGTTCTTTATTGGTCAGCACTTTTAACCCTCTACCTTACATGGGCAACTGGCAGCCCGGGGGCCACATGTGGCCCTCACCTTCACTTAATGCAGCCCGCAGGTTAATATCAGAATACTGATATAATAGTTCAGCTGTTACAATTCCAAACATGCAAACATGACCCGCTTTAATTACTTCAGTCTATATTAGTAACTTAATGACTAGTATTACAATGATATTGTCTTTTTTATGTCCAATGTATATGTATTTGTATTTAAGTTCAAAAAGTTAACATACAGTATAACTAAATGCATTTGTAATTAAATAAAAATGTTACTTTTCAGGATTCCAATTCAAAAATAGCCGATCTACAAGCTCAAAACGTCGCAGTGCGACGCGTTTTGAGCTTGTAGATCGGCTATTTTTGCTACTTTTGTGTGACATAGAATGGCAAAGTACGGCATTCATGTCTGCCTGAGAGTATATGCAATGTGGCCCTGGAGTGAGTGTGGAAATATAATGGCCCTCTCCATCATCAAAGTTGCCCACCCCTGCTCTACACCAAACCTCTTCGCCGAAGATATCGCTGAGGACCCCCTGGGGGTCCCGGACCCCCTGTTGAAGACCAGGACCATTGGCTTGGTAGACGCATCACAACCAACCATTTGATTTACACAAAAGCTGGGAATATGTTTGTCTCCCTATTGTTCCACTTTTTTTGTCAGAATTTGTCACAGGCAATAGGAACTGGCAGCTACCGTCATTTGAAGTCTTCAAGAAAGGGGGGTGAAGTGGGTTGAGATTATCAAGAAACCAAACAGGGAAAACACGTTAGACATGTCAATAATTCCTAGTCTGAGTGGAGTGAAATATAGACATAAGATAAAAGTAAGAATTTAGGCAAAACTCACTAAATAACGCTATAAATTCAAATCACTTTGTAGTTTGTAAAGGAGAAGCGCATTTAATATTCATATCATCTATCCGAAATGTTGTTTTTACTAGGTAGAGGACATGGCTAAGATATGTAAGCTCTAAATTTAGGAGAGAATATATCAACTCTGCTCTAGGCTAATATTAATTACTATTAGTTTGAACAGCTAAATGCCAACATTCAGAAAACCTTCAGTAAATAAGGTTTTGAGATGTCAGTAATGGACCCTGGAAAACTCACAAGCTCCCTATAAACAAATGCAAGGGCACTTGTATCAGGAATAGACATTTTTATTTAGGGTTTAATTTCATTCCAGCCTCACAATCTAACTTCAGTTACAAATGGATTAATTAACATTGAGGATGTGACTGTGTAGGTATGTTTACTGGGTTAAACAAGATACTTTTAAAGAACTAAGAAATGTGAGACCCTGAACCCCCACCTCCACATTGAGAAGCCACTGATAGACATGTTGATTATTTACACCAAAACACTTGCTTAAAGATGTGTGGTCACCTATTCTTATAAAAAAGAAAAAGAGGCAAAATGTACACAATCTATGGGCAAATGGCCAACAAAGGGAGGCCATGTTGAAAGAAGTATTTTGCAGAGCAGAGAACATTTTAAAATCAAACGGTAAACACATAAACAGCAAGAATGTTCAATTATAACATGCAATATCAATAAACATAACATAACATGACTTTGATTCAATTGTGAATGAAAGTTATTAACAAACTAAATGTATACATGTGTTGGGGGTATTTCAGTGCATTTCCAAATTGTTATATTTGTAGGAAGGAGGCTTTTGGTTTGGTTAATCAGAAATAATAATAAAACATCTAAACTGAAATAAGCCAAAACCAAATGGATTTAAATCTGTGATCAACATGCAAATGATTTGAATCATTCAGACATTCAGCTCCACAGCTCCACCCTGTGGGGGAGGGGAGGCATTGTTCCATAGTGTTGAACTCAACAAGAAGCTTCACACCAAACCCAGCAGATACTAGATATTCATAGTCCTGGAATGAGACACTACTGTACAAAGCAAGTGTAAAAGTAGTGGTGTAAATCTAATCAGCATGTCTATAAGCGGCTTCTCAGGTGGAAGTGGCGGTTGGGGTGTGTGTGTGTGTGTGTGTGTGTGGGGAGGGGGGGTTCTAGCATTTCAGGAAAAATTTTCTGAATTTCTTTTGATCATTTTAATTAAGGTTTGTTAAAGGTGTCTTCTTGTCTAACCCACACGTGCACAGTAACATCCTCAGTGTTAATGTATCCATTTGTAACTTAGATTTGATATATTTTCCAGTCATGTTCAGATTTGTAGGACCAATTTGAGTCAGTCATTTCTTCATTATATACCAATCAATATTTGTCAAATAAACAACACCACATTTATTTGAATGCCAAAAGTTACCAAAGTGATGGAATGTGTCACTTTTATCATGTGGATTTTGATCACTGATCCTCTCTGGGGGAATATTTAAATATATACAGTATTTACTGTAGAAGCTGTGACAAACTCTTGAGAACATTTACCAAAATGTCTTCCCTGTAGGTTTTGTTTAGACAACCACTGATGAAAGTCTTTGAGATTATTGTCTCTGCCAGAGGCGGAGAGTATGTTTTCGCTTCGTCCCGCTGTGTGTTCACCTCCCTCCTAGCCAAGCTAACATTGGTCAAGCGCCACGTGACACGTGTCAATATGTTGACACCAATGCCTTTGATTGGCTAGAGGGACGCATGACGAAATAAAATCCTATAAATAGGTGTGTCACTTCAAAAAGCCATTTATGTTTTTTGAAGTGAGGTAAGACAGGATCAATCAGTCTTTTGATTGATTGATTGAATTGATTGATTGATTGATTGATTGTAACAATTGGCCACCTTGATCAAATACATTATGTAGCACTAGAGAAAACTGACATAGATCAAACACACCAATCAACTGCTGAAACTGTTCAAGACAATGAAGACAGACAAGCATTTGAACAAACCAGTCAATTACAAGGACTCCCATATGACACATTGCTTCAAGAAGATTTTTTTTTAGATGCAGACACTACATATTCAGTCGCCCCTGCAGAACACCAAAAACCATGCGCATTCTACCAAGACCACCCGTGCTATTAAAATAGCACGGGTCTGTCTCCGAGGAGCACATTTTCTAGTTATTATTATTTTTGATTGATTGATTGAATACTTTATTAGAAGTTTGCAAAAAAAGCACATGAAAGTACAGTTCAATTCAAGGTCAGCTGTGAAATGCGCATGCAACAGGTATGTGATGTGTAAAGCTCCGCCCCCTGCCCAGACTCATCAGATACAATAAAAGCTTCAGCTTCAGATCAAACCCACAACTTCCAGTGAGGGAGGACAGACTGTCTTTCCATCCAAAGCTACAGGAGGGAATACTACTGACCCAGACCACTGCTGACTGATTCTACCAGCTGAATGAACTTCAACAAGACGAACCACAATTCACAGTTAAAGTCAACTTCAGGGAACATTCTAGAGGAGGGAGGTTTACCACCACTGACTGGCTGATTTCCGGTCTTGAGCAGACTGTTTGTGGCTTCACTCAAAGAAAGACAAAATATGTCTACAACGTTTTCTTTTTCAGAAGAGGATTTCTTCTGTCCGGTGTGTCATGACATCTTTAAAGATCCTGTTGTCCTGGCGTGTAGCCACAGCTTCTGTAAAGCCTGTATGCAGAGATGGTGGAGAGAGAAGAAGATAACGCAATGTCCAGTTTGTAAGGAAACGTCGCCGACGTATAATCCACCCTGCAACCTGGTCCTGAAGAACCTGTGTGAAACTGTCACACAGGAGAGACACCAGAGAGCTTCCAAACGTCAGAGAACTTCATCAAGGTCAGAGGATCTCTGCAGTCTGCATGACGAGAAACTCAAGCTCTTCTGTCTGGAATGTCAACAGCCGGTGTGTCTAGTGTGTCTTCATTCAGAAACACACGCCCAGCACGTCTCCAGAACCGTGGCTGAAGTTGCGCTGGACCGCAAGGAGGGAGTCCAGAATTCACTGAAACCTTTACATTTACATTTTCCCCTCTTTTTTATTTTATTTTTGTTGTACATAGTGTTATTATTATTTTTTGCTGTTTATTTTGTAATGATATTTGAACTGATTTTTGTTGTACATAGTGTTATTATTATTTTTTGCTGTTTATTTTGTAATGATATTTGAACTGTGGTGCCACTATATATGCCTATGAATTGAATACCAAGGCCCTCATTGGAAACAATTCCGCAAGGACTTTTATGAACGGACCGGTTAGACAAAGTATTTTAAATGTAACTGTGCTGTTTTACATTTTTGCCTAATAAAATATTCAATCAATCAATCAAACAGAAGAAACTGGAAGTTTTCAATGCATTTAAAACAAACTGTGACCAAACGGGGGAATACATTCAGGTCCAGGCCCTGAACACAGAATGGCAGATAAAGGAACAGTTTAAGAAGCTTCATAAGTTTCTGCAAGAGGAAGAGGAGGGTAGGATCGCTGCACTGAAAGAGGAAGAGCAGCAGAAGTGTGAGATGATGAAGGAGAGGCTTGAGGATCTGGACAGGAAGTTAACAGCCCTTTCACACTCAATCAGAGCCGTAGAGGAGGATCTGAGAGCTGAACACGTCTCTTTCCTGCAGAACTACAAGACCACAAAGGAAAGAGTCCAGCTCACACTGCAGGACCCACATCTGGACCCAGGAGCCGTGATAGATATGGCCAAACATCTGGGCAACCTGACCTTCATAGTCTGGGAAAAGATGAAGAACATTGTCTCCTACACTCCTGTCATTCTGGGCTACAACACTGCCAATCCAAGACTGAAATCCTGTCTGAAGAAAGACTCAAATCATGTCTGAAGATCTCAAAAACAGCAGCTTCCTGACAACCCAGAGAGGTTTGACTGTCTTCACTTTGTGCTGGGTTCTGAGGGCCTTGACTCAGGGACTCACAGCTGGGATGTTGAGGTCGGAGACAGTATATAGATCCTGGAGAATGGGTGTGTTATCACTGTCTTTTCAGAGGAAGGGAATTGGAGGAGGTCAATCCTGGACTATGGACACTGATCTCTCATTGAAGCAGAATCCTCAGATGATCCGAGTCCAGCTGGACTGGAACAGAGGAAGCTGACATTCTCTGATCCTGATACTAACAAACACATAAAACACACCTTCACAGACACACTATGTCCTTGCATTTACACACTGGCCATAACCTCAATATAAATATTCAGTCAATGTGACTCTGGAACAATGACAATGATGATGATTATGACTGTAGACTATAGAAAAACGGATATGAAGCCATTGTTGTTTTTGTAGCGAGGTTGTGGATTTTTCATGATTCATGACTGCATGTGTGTGATGCCTAAGAGAAGATTAGCATGTGTTTTATGGACTCGAGGCTTTTCTTGTAAAGTGTCTAAAGAGGTTGTCTACATCTAATCTAATCTATTTCTACACAGCTTTTTCATAAAATGTAGAATCACTGTAGTACAGTGACTGTACCACTTTGCATGACAATCAAAGGTGTTTCTATCAAGATGCTTCACAACCAAAACCAGCAGCTGGACAGACAATGACAACTCCCTGCTGGGACACTATATTCATAGTCCTGGAATGAGACACTTCTGTGCAAAGCTCTGAATCATTCATGACCACACACATCTTAAAGTGCAGAGTTTTGGTGTAAATCCAATCAACATGTCTATCAGTGGACTGGCTTCTCAAAGAGGTGGGGGTTTGGGGGTTCAGAATGTATTTCAATCATATTAATCAAATGACAAGGTTCTTTAAAATAAGGTTGTGGATTTTCATGATTCATGACTGTATGTGTGTGATGCTTAGAAGATAAGCATGTGTTTTATGGACTGGAGGCTGTTGTAAAGAGTCAAATGGTTGTCTAATTCTAATTGGTCTGATTTCTGATATAGCTCTGTAAAGAAAACAGTTCATGATGGAATGATGTTTAATTCAAATAAATGTCTGCCAAACATATCTTGTGTTGTTTGAGTTCAATTGCATCTAATAACAATCTGTTCCGTATGTTATTATGACATCAGACAGAATGACATTTTATATGATGTCCTGCTCTAATCTATGTTTCTTTTTCAAGGCAACACTGAAGTGACAGGGTATGACATCCATACAATAGGGCATAGCAGTAGCGGCCATTTTGTGGGGCCACAGATCAAAAACCCATGCATTTTTCCCATAGATATTAACGAAAAGATTTATATAAATAATTACATTATTCTGTTATTGAGCTCATCGGTCATTATCCAGAAATAACACACCACTGAATTCAGTGATTGACCAATCACAATCAAGCATTCAACCAAGCCATGTAATGAATATTTCTAATGTACTATCATAGGGTGTTTTATTGAGAATTTCACCTTTTTTAAGCAAGTTTTTCGCTTACACCAATTGACATTTTTGTCATCATTCCTCCATCAATATTGAATACAACCAGGCATTTTATTCTAGGTCCTCAAAAAGAATAAAGTATGCAAGTAACTTGTATCTTTATTTTCTAATGTTGTTCGTTCAATTTAACTAAACCATATGGACCTAAAATAAATTAAAATAGATCAAATATACTTTCCCTATTTATTTAACACATTTACACGTTTATCCTTCTGTATCTTCATAAAATGTTGTGTAACAGAGAGGTCCTCTGTTACGGAGGTTTGGCACTTTATAGTATTCTGCACAGTTGTATTTTGCACAATTTAAGTCATGATATTGAATTTTATTGCAAGTGCAATGTGTAATAGATATGAGTATGATGATGGATATTGTTGTGTAATGTAGTCTGAGAATAATTGGTGTAGTTCATGGATTTCTAATGGATGTTATGAGAGTTAATGTTCTCTGTATTATGTATGTGTATTAATCGGTAATCTACCCTGTGACATGGTTGAGTCCAAACTAATTGCCTCCAGCTGAGTATAAAAGGCTGCCAGCTACAAACAGAGAGCTGGTCACCGCCATGTCACCTGTGTTGTGTGGAGAGCTGCCTGTGTTAATGTATTTTTTGTATTGTCGGTGAAACAATCAGAATAAATACACCTTTTTGGTTGAACCCTATCAAGGCCTCTGTACTAACTCCAACCGCAAGTCGGGCAATCTAACATCTTGTAAAAAGCTTCCATTGTTTTTGGCCATAATAGAATGTGCATTTTTCATGGCAATGCTGATTGCTGAACAGTACACCTGTGCTTAATAAATTCTACTCTACATGTGTGGGAAAATATTTGGAGACAACAGTTGTTTTGAAGTTTATTTTTATTTCTACAAAACTGTTTTGTTTCTTTTGCTATTCCCCTTTTAGTATTGCATATGAAAATCATCAACATTTCCATACAGGACATGTTTCAGACAGTGAATGACCCCCCCCCCCTCCCCCCCATGCTTGCTTAAGGCATTTGACAACACAGATAGGCTACTAACATTCATAACAGCTCTTTAGACTCAATGGTACATAAGACATTAATGTAGTTAATAATTGAACTTTAAGGGGGTAAAAGTGATTTTTATTTATTTACTTTTTTGGTTAAAATATGTGTTGAATGACTCTACATTCCGATAGCTATAGTGTGCTAGTGTTTTTTTCCACTAACACACTATAGCTGTTTATTTCAGTAACAGGGGTCTCCCCTCCCTGTCTCTTGGGCACTTTAGTAAACAGAAAATACATTTTCAGGTTGAGATACTAATTTAATCCAATCTGGAGAGATGACACAGCAGTGGTTTTCTTTTTGTGCCCAAGGCACTCCAAACACCTCAATTGAGGCACACCTCAATTTATATCTATGAAAAATTGCATCTATAACACAATTTGCCTCTGTATTGGGAAATTTGAGGAGAACAAAATAAAACAAAATAAAATAAAAAATATTTTGTATTGCAATACAAATGTTGTGGGGTTCTCTCTATTGATTGGATACAACTGGTATCCAGATGTACTTTCTGTTTACTTGCTGGAGAGATAGAGAGACCCCCGTTATTCAGAATATCAGAATATAGAGCTTTTGCATGCTTTTGCATGTTCTCTCCGTGTCTCCTAGGGTAGGTACCCTCACAAAAAAACATGCAGTAATCCTGGTCACTATATACTGCCTCCCCCTGGCCAGCCGGGGCGCCTGATGGAGGGGAAGGGAACTGGTTGGAATAACGTGTTCCTTCCACGCGCTACGTCCTACCAGGGAAACTCTCCCCTGTCAGGTGACAAGAAGGTCAGACGGCTCTCATGCATTGAAGGAGGCATGAGCTCGGCCCTGGCCTCCCTAGGTTGGCAGAGGGAAGGTAGTGCCCAGGATTACACGCTTAGGCATTGGCACTAGGGTGAAAAAATAAGGGTTACAAAATCGTGGGCTAAAAATTAGGGGGAAAAAAAGAATATAGAGCTTTCACTTTTTTTTTTAACAATCACTTAAACCCCTTTTAACTTTAAGAAGTGCTACATTTGTTTTCGAGCAAGGACAGGCAACATCCTCAGAGAATGAATGTGAGGATGAAATGTACAGTCATAATAATTGATATTATGACTCTGAAGGATCCGCACCTTTTACTCTTCAATAAGCCAAGAACCGCAGTTACCAGCGTTGTCCACCAGAGCGAGCTGCTGTTCCACACATGCACGCCTCTAGGTTGTTTCACCACAGGACTGACGTCTCACAAAGTCTTCCTCTCAACAGTCTTTAGTGATTATTAAACCGTTTCCTCCAACATCCTTGTCCCTTCGCTTTCATATAATAAAAATCCTTAGTGTTCATTTATCAGTTTGTCAAACTACAAATGTAAACCAAATTTGGCTTACATTTGTACAATGTCTGAGTTTAAAATTACCACAGTGTTTCACCATGGCACCTATGCCACGACCAGTGGTGGAAAGTAACTAAGTGCTGTACTTAAGTACAATTTTGAGGTATTTGTACTTTACTTGAGTATTTCCAATTTCCAATACTTTTACTTCTACTCCACTACATCTCGGATCCAAATATTGTACTTTGACTACACTACAATTATTTGAAAACTTTATTTATTAGTTACTTTGTAGATTTTGATTACTATTACAAAACCTACATCAACCGCTCTGTATACATTTCGGCCATTTGAAAATATGCGTCGCATCGCGACGCATTGTGAGCTTGTAGATCGGCTATTTTCTAAAGATTTGTATACATTTGAAAACTTGAAATGGGACACTTCATAATGAGTACTTTTACTTTTGGTACTTTAAGTACATGTTGATGCCAAATACTTTTATACTTTTACTCAAGTCAAATTTTGAATTCCGGAACTTTCACTTCGTAACGGAGTATATTTCTACATTGCAGTATTGATACTTTTACTCAAGTAAAGCAATTGAGTACTTTTCCCACCACTGGCCACGACGAGGTCCGACGTCAGCTCCTCTTTCCACGGCGACCCCTCCTCCTCCTCCTGCTCCGTCACCTCCATCTTCATATCGTCTGGAGAGGAGGTGGTGATGGAGGTGGAGGTGGTGGTGGTGGTGGCGGCACCACCCTCCACCCTGGTGCTCCTCTGTCTTCCAGGTGAGTGGAGGAGGGAGTGAGGCTGCTGGTGCAGGTAGGGGTGAGGGCCCGGGGACGGGGTGAGGTGTGAGGAGGGGTGGTGGTGGTGGTGGTGTTGGTGGTGTTGGTGGTGGTGGTGGTGGTGTGGCGCGGGGCCACAGCAGCGCTGGTGCCGGCGGACACGCCTCTGGTGCAGCCGCGACTGCAGCTGCTCCAGCTTACAGCGCAGCGTCACGTTCTCCTTGGTAGGGGACGGCTGTTGGGGACGATGGCCTTCCTCCACTACTATAGGGGACAAGGAGAAGGAGAAAGAAAATGATTCATTCAGCTACATTCCTACGACTGACTGTACATGTGCATACATTACATTTCTAAACATTTTCTAAAAAATTTGATTTCCAAATTTTAAGACATTTTTAATTAAAAAATAACAAAAATACACACACACACAATTTGGGATTGCAGGGACATTTGTATGGGACAAGTAAATAAATAAAAAATGGGGAGCTTTCTTATTATTTCCTTTTTAATTATTATTTAAGATTTTCCCCCATTTATTTTTCTCTGAAATGAAAAAGAATTGTATACATTCTCAAAAGAATCTGAAATTCCATGAAAAAAATGTATTACATTCATAAGGAGTAGTGAATAGTAGTGAATAGCAGATCATAGTAGTGGATAGCAGACCAACAAGCTCACATTGTGTCGCCAATCGCGATGCGACAATTTGTGAGCTTGTAGATCAGCTATTTTCACTAGTTTGGGTCCAAACGTTTGGTTATAGACAGCTAGACTGCTGTTTAACCACTAAGAAAGTTAGCAAAAGCAAAACAACCTGATCCAGAATAATAACTATAACATATAGCTAATGGTTACAGTAGGCAGCCATTAGCATGTTTCCACAGACAAGCTGATAAAGATTCAGGTCAGTCACTATATACTGTATCTCCTCTAGTTTAATGGGTGAAGTAATGGTCCTGTCCTCTTTGTATGTGTGCTACTTGAACACTGTGCATGCTCCATCTGGTTTAGGAAAAATGTCATAAAGAGCGCACACACACACACACACACACACACACACACACACACACACACACACACACACACACACACACACACACACACACACACACACACACACACACACACACACACACACACACACACACACACACACACACACACACACACACACACACACACACACACACACACACACACAGAGTGGTACTAAATATAGCTACTCTGCACAGGGTCCAAACACAGCTGGTCATTGTGGTTCAGGACAGAGGGACGCTGGTACACTCCATCTAACTGGTGTTTACAATTAACCCATTAACTGCCAGAGGTATTTTCATATTTTTTTAGCCAGTGCCAGAGTTTTTCATTGAAAAAAAAAAAGTACTCAGGAGCCGAGATACAGAATTTTTAAGTTTTAAGTTAACAAGGAAGTGGATAGGAGTCTAGATCTTTGAACAATCATATCTCCTTGGTCTTTGGGTCAAATTGAAAAAAAAAAAAAGGTTCACGGATCTACGCGATTGGGACAGCGTTTCCGTGTCCCCTTATTATAAGCGAC
Organism: Gymnoscopelus braueri; assembly: GCF_963280865.1. Taxonomy (NCBI): domain Eukaryota; kingdom Metazoa; phylum Chordata; class Actinopteri; order Myctophiformes; family Myctophidae; genus Gymnoscopelus; species Gymnoscopelus braueri. The sequence goes on from NC_137611.1 coordinate 9,709,040, forward strand.
ATCTTATTATAAGGGCTTCTTTAGTAATAAATAAAATAAGTTATTTGGAAATATTGGTAGTTTCTTTGGGCTTGTTTCTTAAAGAGATAGTTCACCCAAAAAAAATATTTTTTTTCTATCGATTAGTCACCCCATGGATATGTTTTTCCTAAGCCAATCATTTGATGACCAGCGGACCGGTAAGCAGCGGTTCCGGTAAGAGACACAAAGGAGACACCGCTGCCAGTCATCAAATTAAATTAAATTAGTACTTTTTCACCGCCAGTCAATGCTTCATATCGATATGAGTAAAATCGCCGGGGTGGCTTGTTTATTTTTGGAACATAGTTCTTTTATGACGCGATCCAAGATTCCCCCGATGGGAAATCCAATGCAAAAAAATTACGCAATGACCCAGAGGGACAGCGCCCTCTAGCGGCAGGGAATGTCAAGACATTCGGTGCCCTATTATGATTGTAAATTGAAATGTATGAATGTTTCTATAATATCAAGACAGTCTTTTTAGCTCACCTGTCGGTTTATTGTGGTGCAGTAGACCCTCTGCCCTCTGGCTCAGCTGGGGTCCTGAAGTCGTCTTTGGGGGGTCTTCTTCTTCGGGGCTGAGCGCCGCCGCCGGCGGCGGTGGCGGTGGACTCGCCGAGAAGCCGGGAGCAGCAGCAGAGCAATGGAGCTGAGTGGAGATGGTGTTCGGAGCCCCCTGGTGGTGACGCGTGGCACTGAGGAGGTCACTGAGGATCTGGAGAATGACGGCGATGCCGCGGCGCGGGTGGCAGACACTGGTCTGACTGACAGGGGGCAGTGTTCCTGAGGAGACAGGGAGAGGCAAATAGCCTTGAGGATATTTCAAGTGGCCCCCAAATAATGGTAAAACACTAAGATTTCAATGATAATATTGTCACTGTCGGATGGAAACCTTTTATGTCCAAAACTGTTCCTTTTTTATTATTATTTAAAAAATGATTTAAAATAGTGAAAATAGCAGATTGTTGTGTGCTTGCAGATCTGCTTTTTTCACTACTTTTCTTTGTGCGACACTCTTGTATGAAGTGGGGCATTCATTTACGAAGAAACATAAAAAGTTGAAATATGTAGATACAAGGTTTCTGCCCAACAGCAACAATATAATATTAATATTTACAAAATAATGTAACGAAAATGTAATGATATTTTTTTCTTTTTCATGGCAGCCAAATGGCTGCTTTTAAAAAAATGTTATAGTGGGCCCTGATCAAGAAAAGGCTGGGTACCGCTGCGAGGGTGTCCCGCCTTGAGATTGGGAGGTTGGGGTTTGATCCCCCAGCCGGCCAGGTCATACCAAAGACTATTAGAAAAATGGTCTTGGACCCCGCATAAAGGGTTGGATTGGGAGTAAGTCCCTGTGACATACTAGCGTCATGTCCAGGGGATGTATTTTACTTGCACATCAAGCCGCCTCACGCTACAGAAACAGGAGATCAGTCTCCTGCCCCTTCGGCTCGGCAAGGCTTACTTACCGCTGTCAGGAACACAAGATTAAATTCAATTCAGTTGAATTCCAGTGTATTGTCATTTACACCGTACATCTGTGTGCAGGGCAGAATGATAGAGCGTTTCTCGAGGAAACGACTTGCTGCCGCACCGACACCCTCAGGATATTATTTACCTGAGAATGTTCCAGAGAAGACCCCGGGGGAGTGGTTCACAAAGCTCTCTATGACGGCTCCTGGTGCCGAAGGGGACGAACCGGGACTGTTCTGTCAAAACGAGGACACAAAGATATTAGGACACGTTAATTCACTCAGTTTTCAGTTTTGTCCTTGATTTTAAAATGTTCTCCGTTACAAAGAGCACAGTAAAAACTAAATCACTATCACAACATTTATTATTAACTATGGACAGACTTGGAGAGCACTGAAGCCTCATGTTATACTTTATTGTAGGATCGCGCTGCAAAAATAGCTACATCTACAAGCTCACAACACGTTGTGAGCTTGTCTGCAACCGTACATTCATTAAATGCATTTAACTTTGCCCTGTGATTACACAACAAAACTAAAAATATATATATATAATATGTTCCAGGGATTTTCCAAAAATAGCAGATCTACAGCTTGTATTTCTGCTATTTTTGAATAGCCAAAGTATAAAATATGGTTAAAGTGGTTAAAATGATTGTGACACTATAATTAACACATTTTGCTGGGGACCCCTGGTACCCCTGGTTCTCAAAGTGAGCCCCCCCCCCCAGGGGCTCACTTTGAAAACCAATGGTATATTGAGGGATAAGATGACTGCTGTTATCGAGGGAAATTATGGTAAAAACTTTTTTTATATAATCAATCAAACCTCTGGGAAGGTGGAGGCCGGAGCTGGGCTCTGGTGTCCCGGGTTGGAGCTGGCTGGGTGGGGCGAGGGGCAGCAGGGGGTGCTGGCGGGCACAGGGAGACACGGGGAACTGGGAGGAGAGCTGCCGGGAGGCGGGGAAGGCAACGGCGAGGAGGAGGACGACGTGTGGACGGAGCGAGACGGACGCTGGCAGATCACAGGGGTCCTATTGGACGAGGGGAGTTGACAGGGGGTTGACAGAGGGGGGCACGGTTGACCATCGGGGGTCACGGGTGAGGTTCTCGAGCAGGGCAGGGGGTCCGGCGTAGCCGCCGCCGCCGGGGCGCAGGAAGACAGGTGGGTGGTCTCTGGGGGGCTGGCGGGGTGGGCGGTGTTTGTGGCGTGGGCCGTCTTGGTGGTACCGCCATGAGGTTTCTGCTGCTCGCCGCCCGGGACGCTCTGGGCAGCGAGCTGTAGCTGGACGTACATCACGTGGGTGCCGATGCCCAGGGCGAGGGTCAGAGGGGAACGTCCAGACAGGAAGTCACTGATCTGTACCACGGGGAGAGAGGAAAATAAATGTCCGTCTGTCTGTCTCTCTCGGTAAACATTCAAAAGACACTGGTTCTCTAAGTGGGGGTCCTTGAGTGTTTTCTAGGGCAGTGGTTCTCAAACCTTTTCATTTCAAGGACCCCTAAAAATGTATTTGGCCGCGGACCCATCTCAAAATATTTTGTTCCAGGGACCCCCAGAGGCAAAGGTTTGAGTTACAAATGTTCGCTTTAAAACATTTATATATTCAAAAATGTTTCTAAACTTTAAAAAAAATCTTCAAGCTCGTAGCGCAGCGCACAAACTTGTAGATCTGCTATTCTTGAATAGCCAAAGTATAATATATTGTTGAAGTGGTTAAAATGATTATGAAGCTATATTAACTAACCCAAGGACTCCTGGGGGTCCCCGGACCCCACTTTGAGAACCACTGTTCTAGGGGGTCCCCAGCTTAAATGGTCGATAGTTAGAAACCAAATGGACCCTTGCAGATCTGCAACTCAGAGAGTGTACACATATTGCAAATGTAAATATACATATTGTTATCATTTGTTTTAATTCTAATTTGTTTGCTGATTTTAGACTAATTTTGGGTTGCCAACTTCACCGTGGTCAGAGACTATTGACGACAACTAGCCTCTGGCATGTTTCATGGTACTGTTTACATGCACTGTCCATGAGAAGCTAAACATGAATAGAATAAAAACGTCTATCCTGAGATAGATAAAATCCAAAAGATTTACAAAGAGATTGTCCCCCTCAAAAGACACTCCGTTTGTGAGCTTGTAGATCTGCTATTTCTGGTTAACTTGTAAACACTTTCTCACCAAGTGTCGGTAGATTGGAGCTGCCATGTTTTGCTCTTGCAGTTGGGGTCATTGACTGTACATTGGTCTTTGATAGCCTGAGGGAAAATACTTGATCCCTCTCTCGTGGCTTTGTGGTATGTAGCATGGGCCATGGCTGTGTGTGTGTGTGTGTGTGTGTGTGTGTGTGTGTGTGTGTGTGTGTGTGTGTGTGTGTGTGTGTGCGTGTGCGTGTGCGTGTGCGTGTGCGTGTGCGTGTGCGATGTGTGCGTGTGTGCGTGTGTGTGTATGTACATGCGCGTGTGTGTGTAATGTTATGAGCGTCAGGAATGAGCTAAAGTATGCACAGCATCTGTGTCTGCCAAAGACGTCAGGCCAGTGAATGACCTCATCCAACGCACCGCCCATATCACACACTGGAAGAACCAAACATGTTTTACAGCTATGTGACCAAACATGACAAAACAAGACATTCTTTTACTTGGTCCCCAAGGCTTTAAGGAAGTGGTTCTCAAAGTGACACCCAGGGGGTCCTTTCTTGAGAGGGTAGTTATGAGCCAAAAGGACCCTTACAGGTCTGTAACTCTGCGAGTGTACAAATGGTACACTCACTACACTGGTACACTCTCAGAGTTATGGGGGTGTGTGGCCTAATGTAGAGGGCCTTGAAATCAAAAGGTGGTTCTCAACCACTGCTTTAACCACTTAAACCCCATATGGGTAACCGACCGTAGTCCCTCAGGGCTCTACACTAGTATCTTTTCTATTTTCTGTTATTGTGGGGAAAGCTTTTGCAGAAAATAGCCGATCGACAAGCTCTATACAAGCTCGACAAGTTTTTATTTTTGAAGCACATTGAATCTACAACTGTCATGTGAAATGTGCTACATAAATAATGACTTTGAATAGTTATGCATTCAAGGTCCTCCTTGTTCCAAATCAACTCTCCCAGACATGCAGACTGCTGAATAGCAAAACACATGTGTCCCTGTACACTACAACATGGGAGAAAGACCCAACTACACTAATTATTATTTCAAACCACAAACCACCCTCAGTTAACCACCTAAATCCTATACTGTATACTTCATTTACCGGGGTCCCCCACGGGTCTGTACTTGGTCCCATCCTTTTTTTTCCGCCCTGCGCTATCCCATGGCACTACCCGCTAATTACACACAAGGCAGCTGGCGCTGTCCCTAAACGGTGTCTTACGGCCGCGCACCCCGCTACACATTATGCCGACTCCCGTTATTTGCGCCTGGAGGTGTTGCGCTATCCCTAAAATTGCTATCTTGCCCATGTATGGGAAAGCGCAAAGCGGATTCTCAGACCACCCGCTATGCCAAATCTGTTTGTTAGAGGCGCCTGCAATGGAAATTGTTGGCGTCCGACATTACA